>NW_027437180.1:4717500-4777500 GCF_033239565.1 Halichoeres trimaculatus
ATCATCTCCAGTAAACCTTCAGAAAAGATCCGTTGCACTTCTGCTTTGTCTGCTGGCTCAAACTCTCGCACAACTATCGCTTGAGGTCCAGTTTGAGATGTCAGAGATCTTTTGGCATCCTGTTTTGCTCCTTTGTCTTCCATATCAAAGTCAAAAACTATAGGTAAAATGGGTGAAGAGGATGGAGGATGGATTTTACCATTAGCTCTGAAAGATTCCTTCTTCCTTCTCCGGTTGTGCTGCTAGTTTCTGAGCAATGATCAGTGAGGGTCCCTGCAGATAAGACCCAACCTCATTTTAGGGTCATACACCCTCTTATCACAGTGGCCATGTAAACAGATACACCCTTTTTAGTCAAAGGAAGAAAAAGCGGGTGTGTATCCTGAAACTGAGGTGAGTTTCTGTACTCTGAGAGAAAGGTGTCACTGATGCCTGCAGGACTGCCACATGGCGCAATGAGCTTGTCTCTGACTCTAGTGTCATCACTGGGGATGTATACTCGTTCAACAGGATGGTCTGTGCTCTTCAGCTCTGTGTTGTCAATGTCATTTCTCCTCAAATGAGTCTATATAGAGATTTTCAGTGTAAGCCATCTCCGTCTTTTGTGTTCAGTGTCAGTCACTGATGAATTCCACCACCAATATATTGAGTAAGATTTGAGAGGTGACAGTCATTTTAATTTCCATGAAAATAGAAGGCTACAGAAACATTTCTACTGCTTTGAAGGTCTCAGTGAGCACAGGGGCTTCCATCATCCATTGAAGCTATGGTGTACAATTTGGAAGCTTTGTACATCTTAATAACACTGTTTATAGCATGGCATGCGTGGTTTGGATTGGTCCATGAGTCCATCCAATCCCCTGTCTCCCTCGCTTGGCACCGTCATGCCCATGGTCCCACCTTGTCTTTCCCCACTACCCCTCTCACGTCAGCTAGCCGTCCAGCTACCTAAGCATCATGGAGCCAGAGAAGAACGAAACCAGGAAGCTGTTACTGTTACCCTCCACAGGGAAGGGAAGAAAACAAAAAAGTTTTAAGAAAAAGGCTGAAGCAAGGAAGAGTTATGAGCGATACAGGTGCAGACATAGACTGAATATTGGAGAAATGTATGACCGGTGGAAAAAGCTGCAGAGGGATTTGGGACTGAAGACTGACGCAGAGACAGCTGAGTTTCTGTTGAACAGGTAATGATTTTGTTGACCACAGTGGGAGATGTCAGCTGGATAACTCTGGTTAGTCTGTGCCTGTACTGGCTAATGACTGAACGCTGCTGGTCGGAACGGGTCGGCTCTGTCAATAGATTTTAGCATAAGTTAGCCACACATCTTTAGCATTGTAAACTGAGCTGGTGAAGACACGTAGAGAAAGGTAAAGCCTCGCCCACAGTCGGCTCTGCTCTGATCAGCTGGCAGTGGCAACTCCAGACCTGCTTTGCTGGCTAATTCATAGTTTTGATCACTCCGGTGCAATTGAAAAAGCTCCCACTGTGTGTTACAAGGAGGATGACTGTCTTGTTTGTTACATTTTCTGCCGGCTTCTTGCTCTGTCGGAGGGGGCATGTTGTTAGGAGGCGAAGAAGGGCCATCCGAGCTGGGGGGCGGGATCTTGGAACACGGAGGGGAGGGGTGAGTGAGGCTGCGTTCTTCAAATGTGTCTCATCAGACAAACTGGGTTTCAGATATTAGACCATAGCTTTAATGGAAAAAGTTCAGAAGCACCAGGACTCTTTTTGAAGCTGGCAGCCCATTAAAACTGAGTGAGATAGAGAAGGTTCTCCTTGAAGAGAGGAGACCCTTCCAGAAGAACAACCATCTCTGCAGCAATCCACCAATCAGGTCTGTGTGGTAGAGTGGCCAGGCAGAAGCATTACCTTGGTAATAAAAAATCTCTGCTCTGATGAGACAAAGATTGAAATCTTTGACGTGAATGCCAGGGGTCATGTCAGGAATAGAGGGAACCAGGCACCGCTCACCACCTGGACAATACCATCCCTACAGTGAAGCATGGTGGTGGCAGCATCATGCTGTGGGGATGTTTTTCAGCAGCAGGAACTGCTTTCTGTCAACCCTAACTAGTCAGGATCCTGGATAAGAACCTGCTCCAGAGCACTTTGGACCTCAGACTGGGGCAATGGTTCAACTTTATGTAAGACAACAACCCTAAGCACACAGCTAAGGTTATCAAAGGAGTGGCCTCAGGACGACTCTATGAATGTCCCTAAAGCCGCGTTTCCACCAAGCAGTTCGGGTCAGTTCAGTATGGTTTGGCTTGGTTTGGTACAGTTAAGCCTGATCCTGTTTGCGTTTCCACAGCAAACTGTGCCCTCTTGTGGCGTGTAAGCAAGACGCCGAAAGCCGCAGCTGTTAAACAACAGTGTGACACCGTAGCAGCGTGACACAGTGTACCCTGCTAATAAATCCAACGAAGAAGAAAAACTGCGACACAGTAAACAAAGAGCATAGATGGAAGACATGCAGCATTTCATCCTCTCTGTGATTGTCATGTAGCTCTTTGATACAAAGTGCTATCAAACTTTGTTTCAGAGGAGTCTGTGTGCTGCCAGGAAAAACGCAGCCGCTGTCGGGGTGAGTGACAATTCTTTGGACCAATCAACGGTCTGCAGTGTTGTTGCTCCACCTCCCGAGAGCGGATCGGTTCAGTCTGGTACCCATACAGAAGGGTCCCAAAAAAGTAGGCCGGCTCGTCCCGGTTTTTGGGGATCTGTCCCGGGATAAGTCAGTGGAAACACCACAAAATGCAAGCTGTACCAAGATGAACCGAACCGGTCTGCTTGGTGGAAACACGGCTTAAGTGGCCCAGCCAGAGCCCAGCCTCGAATCTGACCAAATATCTCTGAAGAGATATGAAAATGTCTGTGCATCAACGCTTCCCATCTGACATGATGGAGCTTGAAAGGTGCTGCAAAGAGAAATGGGACAAACTGCCCAAAGACAGGTGTGCCAAGCTCTTGGCATCATATTCAAAAAGATTTGAGGCTGTAATTTCTGCCAAAGTATCATCGAAGTATGGAGCAAAAGCTGCAAATACTACAGTGATATCTTGTTTTTGTTGGTGTTGTTGTTGTTGTTGCTTTGATAAATTTGCAGAAAAAAATTTCCATATTGCTATTATGGGTGTTGTGTGTAGAATTCTGAGGGGACAATGAATTTATTCCATTTTGGAACAAGGCTGTAATATAACAAATTTGTGGAAAGGTGAATACTTTCCAGATGAACTGTGCGTAAAGTGCCCATCAATGTTGATGTCATTCAAAAATCATTAATGGCTATGCTAATCCTATGCTGTTAGCAATAAGGTTTTGGGTGCTATACCTATGGATTAACATTAACTGAGCTTGATGTTAAATAATGATTTCAAGTTAAACAGATAAATATGTGTTGTCAGATGCTGCCTTTATATTACAAGATGTAATCAGTTTTATCTTTGGATAATTTTCAGAGTGGGATGAAGGCTCTTAATTCAACTTGTTTGGAAGATTGCATCTTCATGTTAACTCAGCCTAGGACATAAACGTTACCATCTGTCCTGTCTACAGACTCAAAAATGCTGCTGCTTGGCTGCTCAGCCTTACACTGGCACTCAGAAGCAAGAGCACATGACTCTCTTACTCGCCTCCCTTCACAGGCTCCCTGCTCATTTTAGGATTCATTGGATCATTTTATTAATTACTTTTAAACCTTTAAATGAAAAACCACCACAGAACACCTATGACCTTCTGTAAGTTCACTCTCATGCAGGGCTTTGAAGTCTGTAGATCGGCTCTGTCTCGTGGTATCTAAGACTAGGCTGAAAATCTAAAACACATACATACATACATACATATACATACATTCATTTAGCCTAGAACAGCATGGAGGCAAAAAAAGAAACAAAAAACTCTCGTTTGCTCGAGGCCTGAGACGCAGAGCATATTGTTCGCTGAGCACTGCAAGGAAATGAGATGAGCACTAATTCATTGAAGTGTGTTTTTTTCCCCACTGAAGGAAAATAGACCAGTGACGGCAGAAAGCAGGGGGCTGGAAGGCAGCAGGGAAACTGGATGAGTGACTCACTTCTTGTCCAAGAACTCTCAGAAGGTCTGAAGAGATCAAAAATAATCTGTGTACATCAGACAACACCAAGTACGCCAAATGTGACAAGAGGGCGGGATCGGTGGGTTTCTATATTTAACTGAGATGACGCCGCCCGGGTGTGATGCATGTGAAATGATACTGACACAAACTGAGGAGTGGAGAAAAGCAGGAATTCAAGACTAAATGTGGGAGCAAGAAGCAAAAAGTGGAGGTGCTGCTTTGAGATACATGTTTCCAGAATAATTACTTCCTCCAGCTGTCTCATAGTTCTCTGTGCCTCATACTGAAAGGAACTTCATGTTGAGGTTTAAAAAAGACTATTGAGCATGGGTACTATCTCTTTGGAAAGACTTCTACAGTCTCAACAAGGGGTCTCAAGCTGAATTTACCAGAGGGCTGCAAGGTGGCCACTTCAGATGTTCCACAAAAAATAACAACAATAATCAAAAATAAATGGATGTTTGAACAACTGCACCACTAAACATTCCCCTCTGTCTGGACTGGGCCATTAAAGCAGTGGGCTGGACTTCACTGTAAATTAATGTCAAATGGCGGGCCACTGCTCTAAGCAGACTCTTTCTTGGATGGTTAAAGGGGAGTAATAGGTTTTGGATAGCACCAGTAAACATCATAACTCAGCCTGGAACATGAGTTTGAACAGAGCCAGATAAACAGTGTAAATTACCCCATACAAGCCAATCAACAAAAGAGATTTTAACAGCTTTGTATTTGTAGTCTGCAAGTTATGAGGTGGCTAACACAGCACAAAACACAAACAAAATCTAATCACCTGACTCAAAATTCAAAATTTAGCAAAACTTCTCATAATCAAGTGGGTCAAAAAAAAAAACCACAGTTAACATTTAGATTGCTGCTTTGCTACCTGGGGGGTATTCCACGAAACTGGCTAAAACAGGTCGGGCTATCACTGGTGGCTTGAATAAGCTGCCACTTTAATCTTAGCTGCAACTTGTTCCACTAACGAGGCTCAGCTGATTTTCAGAGACGCTTATTCAAGCCAGGCTGATCCAAGCTGCGGCTAAGCGCACGTCCGGAAATAATGTCAAAACCAAGAGCAGAGACGTTTCCCCTCAGTGGAGAAAAAACTCCTCATGGAGTCGTACGATGACTACAAGGGGAAAATCACATAAAAGGGTGACACAGTGACAATTAATAAATCCAGAGATGCTGCTGGTTCAAGAAAACCATGCTTACGTGTCAAATCAACACTGACTGTTTCTGCTGAGTTTGATGACCTTTTTTCTTCTCACTCTGAAGCTCCTCACACTGCTGTGGCCCAGAGGAGATTCATCCTGATTAAATTAAAGCTTTTTAAAACATATACTTCATGTGGAGATGTTTTATCAAACACTGACTAAAACAGAAGAAAAAACATGTTTAGATGAGATGTCATTTTTGTATTAGAGCTGATAGTGATACAGTGCTCTATATTTAAATAAGGAGGAAGACACAAAGTTATGTCACCATGTGGAATCACCTTTACATTATCATCATGATCAGAACGGACTGCTGGTAAAGGAAGGTATTTCTATGGAAAATTGTGGCTGTTGTCACCTTTTATATCATAAGACAAATTGTGCCTTTATTCTGTTATATGTTGACTGTACTTTGAGGGTGATAGAAGAAATAAAATCAGATAATTTCAAATAGTTACCACAAGTGGGATCAAACCCACACTAAAAGTAAAACACAGACTACTGGGAGTCTGAGTCCTGCACTCTAACAAATCAGCCACTGACTTTCCTGCATCAGGGACTGACAGTCTAGTATCTGTCTTGATTCACGGTTATTCCAGTCTTGTATAACTTGGGTGGTACACCTGTCAAAGAATAATGCCGGTGTCCTAAGGCGAGCTCAGGGAGGACGGAAACCTCCCATGGAGCTGAAGGACAAAAGCTCACTTGATCTTGATTTTCAGTATGAATACGGACCGTGAAAGCGGAGCCTCACAGTCCTCCTGACTTTTGGGGTTTTAAGCAGGAGGTGTCAGAAAAGTTATCAAAAGGTCTCAGTTTATGTTTCTGAACAAGAACATCATCTATTACAGTTATAGATTCATTTAATGTGACACCTGCAGTTCACAAGGCGTCTTTTGGAAGCCGGTCTGACCTTCTCTGAGACGCAGCTAAGGTAGGCCTGGCGTTTAGCCTGACCGGGACCAGGCTTGTCGCGCTGGCTAATTTACCATGGTTACCAATGTTTACTCTGCTAAAGTTAGCGAGGCTAACCCAAATAAGCCAGGCTTTGAGCTAAGCCAGCTTCGTGGAATATCCCCCTGGTGTATCCCTGATGCTCTGTTTATGCTCACAAATCTGAGTGTGTAAGCGGCAGGGTGTCAGACAGTGACCAGGGAAAACTAAAGTGTTGTGGAGTGTGATGCCATGATGGCCTGTCAGAAGTTATGGAGACACAAAGAGGGGAAACGGTGAAGGCACAGCAGAAAAGTGAATCTACATGTGCTCAGGCTAAAGAGCGATACCATGGCTTTCATGATGAACATAAATACAAACCAGGTGTAGAGATGTGCATAAAATGAGTCCAATGTCCAGTTCATAGGTGTGCATACAAGAATGTGTATGTAAATATTGTTTTTAGGAATTTTGGCTTGGAATTGTGTTTGTATGCCGTTGGTGTACGTTTCTCTTGCAGTGTTTGACAGGATGAATTTTGCAACACTTGTGCTGTCACCACGAGTCAATGAGTTAGTTCTCTATTTTTGAGTTTCATTTTACTTATGCTTAGTGTTTGACAGATATCCGTTCGTTGGGCTTCCTTCCCCACTGGCAATCACTCAGTTCATGTCACAGAGTTCATGCTTGGCTGTCATCCACACCACCACCAAAGGATTTCTGAACATCAAACATGTTAAATTTTTAAGAATTAAAAACCTGATTGTTTTCCTTAATCAAAACACACTCTTACCATACCTCACACCACAGGAGAATCCATCATGTATCGCCCTTTTTCCTTTTTGTTCTTTGTGTAGTAATCTCTCTTTGAATTTTCTTTTTTGATTTTTCCTGTGTCAAACCACCAAAAGATTCAGGCCTTCCTGACTTCTGTTGAAAGGGGAAGGATGGAGCCCAAAATCTTATGTTGTACTGAGTTTTTCTGTGACTTCTAACACAAAATATTTTTTTTGGCACAAGTTGAACATTGACCTAAGAAAGAATCAAATAACAGAGATCAAGGAGCTTCGACAAACAAACACACAGCCTCTGTTTCATCACCAAGGCCATTTTGTGATATGTGTATGCTGCTGCTTCCAAATCCCTGAAATGGCTATTCAGGTATTGTGATAATAAGTGTTTTGTTGTTGTTGTTGTTGTTGTTGTTGTTGTTGTTGTTGTTGTTGTTGTTGTTGTTGTTGTTGTTGTTGTTGTTTGTTTGTTTGTTTGTTTTGGTTTTTTTTTTTTTTGTTAAGCCCTGAAGAACAACATCACAAGTGCCTTGAAATTTGAAGGTCATCTCTCTTCAGTCTTGGATGACCAATCAGGCCCTAAATGTATGGGATTACACGGCTGTACACTTGCACACATTGCACCTTATTTCTTCATTTAGTCAAAAGTAGGATCTGTGGGATTTTCCTAAAAAGAAAAAAAGGCAATAATCCTGCTCAATCATCTCCATGTGTGTCTGTGTCTGCCTCAACCCCCTCCTCTGCCTGTTTGTTGGTGTTTTGATTGTATCGGGACGTTTCTGGGTAGAGAGTAGGTGTGGTTACATCATCCAATCACAGTTTGTGATTGCATGTTATCAATATCAATATCAATGCATGTTTGTATGTGTCAAATACCTATGATTAGCTTGTGCTAACATGCTCAGGTGCACGGCTCTCGAGTCTCTCCCACGGAGAAAAGCAATGCTACAGGTGGTGAGTGTGCGTTTATGTAGTTATGGTCGGAGGCTGTCGGTGTGCGCTGCCGCTAGCGCTGAGCCAAGGAGGGGGAGCCCACTTTGAATGTTATGTTTACCAACAATTACATGAAATGTCTGCAGACCTTTAAATAGAATGATAAAAATTAGTGGTGGGACTTGATTAAAAAAAAATCGAATTAATTATGCCATTTGTAATTAATTAATCGTAATTAATCGCATTTTAATCACATCAATATTCAACATCAGAAGCAACACTTTTCAATTCAAACAGATTTTGGTAGAAGACTAAATCATTAAATATTCTCACACGCAAGATTAAACAACAAAATCCTGTTTATTTTTCAAGTACATTCATCAGCCGTTATGTGGTAAATAGTGCTGTCAGAAGATTAAAAATAATCTAATTATTTACAGGACTTGTTATTAATTGATCTAATTAATCACATTTTAATCTTATATCTGCTTAAGGTCCCCACATAAAGAATTTGAACTGTAGGGCATTACAAAATTATAGTGTATGACTAATCAAATGAATTCACGAAAAAGAGAAGATTTGTAAATCCTTTTTTTTTTTTTTCAACTGGACAATATTAACTAAAATGTCTGTGTTCCCTGCTATTGACATTGGATTACTGTTTACTGCGTCTATAGAAGTAAATTATATTTTTCAGCGGAGGGAGGCGGGGTCTGGTGGAGCTTGTCAATCAAAATCCTGCTCGTGAACTACTGTGGGTGGTGCGCTCTTTGGATGAGAGCTCAGCATGGATATGTGGAAAAATGTGAGATGAAAGAGACACAGAGAGACGCTGCAGTTCAGAAAAGTTCAGGCAGCTCACGCTGACACGAAGATGTGTCACGGTAGCTCAGAGAGAAAGAGCGGCGCCATCGTGAGAAAAAACGACGTCGATCATCGAGAGGATCAAAGGATGGAGCGCCCGAGATGATCCAAAAAGTTTAAAATTTCTATTTTTTGGACCAAAAACAGGAAGAGAGACATAAAAGAAGAGAGTCCACTCTTCTTAAGTAACTTTGGTGTTTACATAGTCATAGAAAACAAGATTATTTGGGTCTTAACAGATCGTTCGAGATACTCTGTAAATGTCTGGCAGCCAATGAGTTAATTTTGCGTTGATTATTATAACGCGTTAATGTACGGTGTAATTAATTAATCTAATTAACGCATTAAAGTCACAGCCCTAATAAAAATATGTTGCATCATGCACAGGGCTCATTTTTTCTCCAACCAAACACTGGGTATGGTCTGGCCTAGTTTGTTCTACATCAATGGGTATATTTAGGCCCAGGCCACCTAACACCACAGAGTACAAAATGATCTGGGCCAAGTCGCTTTGGTCCATTTCTAAAATTGTCCTCACCATTTAAAAAAAAAGCCAGTGCATTTCTCAGAACAGTTTATACAAATTGCTAAACACCATTCTCTTTCTCAGAATCCGAAGTTTATCCCTAAATAGTAAATTTCTGTGTCAGTGAATGTGTCGGTGCATCAGAATGATGAGTCCTGGTGTCAGTGTGTATTGATAGGACAGTTAAAGTGCTTAGTCATATTGTCAGTATAATAGTTTACTCTGGAAGGACGTTCTGATGTTAACTATGGTAAATTGTAAGTTACGTGTTAGTGTATGTGGGAGATGGATTGCAAGAGGCTGGACAGAATTCCCCTTTACACTTTCACTGTTTGCACTGTAATTTGTTTGTTGCCTGACCCCATCATTGTGATACAGAGAGGAGAAGAAGGCGCTGCCTAGCACAAAGAAAACAAAGCAAAAGTAGAAATATTGACTTAGATCAGTCTCTTTAGGGAAAACTGTTCAGAATCAGAATCAGAATGAGCTTTATTCGCCATGTATTTCCAGAATACAAGGAATTTGACTTCGGTTAAAGCTGCACTCTTTTTGTACAATTGTTGTGAATAGAAAAAACAGAGAAAAACACGAAATATTGAAAAAGTAGAAAAAATAGAACTTAAGTAGTAGAGAAATAGTAATAATTACAATATTAAAATAAACAACTTTGAACAAAGTAGAATAAAGATATATAAACAATTTTAATTTAAAAAAGTAGTGCACTGAGAAGACATATAATGTGCAATTTGCTAGACAAGTTCAAGCAGTGCTGTGGGAATTACAGAAAAAAGTCTGAATGACTGAGGACACAGTTTTTCTCCCAGCTTTTAGCTGCATCTTTCATACTCGTGTACACGCTCCATAAGTGTGATAGATCTTTATTGTCCTTTTACAGGAAATTCATTGCCACTGTGTGTACAGAGAAAAGTACACATACATACTTACCAGTTGATGGTTCATAAGATGAACCTTTGAGTTACTTTAGAAAACTGGTTGGCCATTGGTTGATCTGATGCTTCACACATTTCCATTTGTTAGACAAAGTCAAGACTGACCAGGGAGCAATTAACCAATCCAGGCAAATTTAGAATTAAAAAAAGGTCTTCTGGAATTGTGTGGAAATATGTTTGACATGTTATGATAACTTGTTCAACCTTTTAGCATGTAAAGACTTATGTGATGAACATATGACTGAGTGTTGAGGGTGATTAGACTTTTCAACAGAGACCCATGATAATCCATTTTGATCAACATGACAAAAGATGTTGATAATGTAGGAAACAGTAGATAAGTGTACATAATCATAGCACTGATGTCTAAAATCATTTGCAACTTGTTCAAAGAAATGAGAAACTGCTTTTTTGATAAGCACAAGTGACACAATGATGTGAAGATTGAACGTTTTGAGAAATTCAGTCCTGATCTGAGAAATGTACCAAAGCAACTGAGAAAAACTGGAACTTACAAACTGTGAGAGTGGTTTCAATCCTGTCCAGAAACTTTCCACAAAAAAAAAACTGAATTAGTTTGATATTTTAAATAGTTTTCCTTTTTAAAGGTACGCTCACGCAAACTTCCAACTCTTGTTGCCACGATAGGGCCACGATACCTCAATACAAATTTCATTTGACACAACTGTTAGTGTGAGACCTTGTATATCTGCCCTGTCCGATAAATGTTGCATCGCTCTCAGAGTGTTTTCATCATCAACGTCTCTTGTTTCCAAGGTCAGTCTGACTGGTGTGGCGTGGCTGGGTGCACAACATGAAGCTCTATGATGGTATGACACAGGCTTACATCATCCAAACCTGGTTACCCTCAGACAAAACGTCAAGAGTTTTGTTATATCTGTTGTGTTATGTGTTGCAGTGGTATGACAAGGTTTTTTTTTTTTTTTTTGTAAACTGTATTTTGACAGTGACTCAGTAACTTCAAAAGCCAAGACTACAGTCATCGTGCCATACACTGTTCCTTTATGCATTCACATTTTAGCCATGACCCTGTGGTTCAACTCACAATACTCAGCACAAAAGGTGTAAATGCACCTTATTTATCCACACAAACTTTGAACAAGCAGCACAGGCATTCAAAAAAGCACAGACAAGACCTTCAATTAGTTCACCAGACCTAAAACCTAAAAACTGTTTTTGAGCAAGATAGATAGATAGATAGATAGATAGATAGATAGATAGATAGATAGATAGATAGATAGATAGATAGATAGATTGATAGATAGATAGATAGATAGATAGATAGATAGATAGATAGATAGATAGATAGATAGATAGATAGATAGATAGATAGATAGATAGATAGATAGGCCTTCAGGGCAGTGCACTCTGTCTTACTGTGAGCTGTTATTCTTTTATGCTGATGTATCTGCTCTGAACAGTTATGAGAGGATAGAGCTGGAAAGAGGCCAAGAACTCAGTGTCTTCACAGCAGCAGCGATTCACTTTCATACACTTCAGGGAAACAGCTGTCCTTGCTATGTTTGCAGTGATTGCTGCACTGAGTCAAATCCCGGTTGGCCCAGGATGTGCAGTTTGTTCTGAGTGGGCCGCGGTGTGGAGGCTTCTGTCCTGCTCCATCACTTCCCTGTTCCCCCGCCATGCCTCTGGTCAAGTTGTGTTTTGCCGCCACTTTTTTTTTTTTCAGCTCGCTGGATAGCATTAGTCATTCAGCTACGGTTGTCTACTGTTGAACCAGAGTCACACTCACTAATGAAGTTCTTGTTTGATTTTTAACCTCAGTGTATTGGACTAGAGCTTGAGAATTACAGAAGTAGAACTGAGATTTAGTTGAAACCAATCTCTCTTTTTTCTTAATTACAGTGTATCTAGTGGCATGTAACAAATATTATTTTTACAAACAAAACAAAGAAACAAAGAAACAAAGAAATGTTTGTGTGTCAAGCCAGCATAATGAACACTACACACCTGGACCTCGATGTGTCTAGCTCAGCAACAGCTCTTGTGTCCAGTGAGGTCTGTCTGATAGTCAAGTCCTCTGTTTTTTCAACCTTCTATGTTTCCGTTTGCTTTTCATTGTGTTTGGGATTAAATCAAGTCAAGTTCTTGCTGACTCATCATAAAGCAGCTATTACAAGGACGAATAGAGAGGAGACATCAAAGGAGATGAAAAGGCTAATGGCTAACATGTAAATGCAGGAAATGATGCTCCCCAGCAGACCAATTACAGGGCTTAAACTGTGTCATTTTGACGCATCATTACATTTTGGAGGAGGTGCGCTTCAGGTTTCTGTGTTTGAAATGGGCTTTTCAAACCTTATGCTACAATTTCTACTTGTCCAACCAGGCTTGATAGTTTGTAATCAGTATGGTGCTTTTGGTTTGGTGAGGCAAAACAATCCTTGTGGTATGTTAACAAATGTTGCCTTGAAAGTTCATTTTGGCTTGTTTGTGACAACAGCAGATAATCTCAGGATGTTTAGCTCAAGAGATTCCCCTATATTTGTGTTTGACATTTATACCCTCACCTCTAAAACATTGCATGTCTCAGTGCCACCCTCTCCTCCTCTCCTGCCAAAACAGTCAACCACACCGTCATAACCTCCAAACCGGATAACTGCAACAGCATCTGCTACAGCCAACCATCTACTCACCTCAAAAAACTTCACTGTGTTCAGAACTTAGAAGCCTGGTTGTTTACCCACTGCAACCCCAGATCTAACATAACACCCATCATCCAGCACATTCACTGGCTCATCATTCACCAACGAATCCACTTCAAGATCCTCCTCATCACTTTTAAAGCTCTCAATAAAACCCTCTTAACTGACTGACCTTCTCGAATGTCACTCCCCATCTCATAAACTTCAATCACCACCAAGACCAAGTACCACATCTCAGGGGACAGAGCTTTTGCCGTTGCAGCTCCAGCTCACTGAAACTCCCACATTTTCAAGACCCACACATTCGTGTGTGGCTGTGTGGTGTGTGTGTGTGTGTGTGTGTGTGTGTGTGTGTGTGTGTGTGTGTGTGTGTGTGTGTGTGTGTGTGTGTGTGTGTGAAAATAAGACCTTCTTTAACTCACATTTCCTCCACTGAACTTAGGGTAAGTTTAGTGTTTTCAATATGGCCCATGAACAAAGGCTTCAAAACTCTGCTTCAGTAACAGCTGGGTGACATCACAGAGACTATGTCAATGTATTATACAGTCTATAAAAACAAATTGCACTGTTTTTAACCATCTGAAATTAGCTTCCTGAACAATAAATAAATGAATAGATGGATTACTTGCTTGATTATGTGTGTGTATAAATACACACACACACACACACACACACACACACACACACACACACACATATATTTATATATATATATATATATATATATATATATATATATATATATATATATATATATATATATATATATATATATATATATATATATATATATATATATATGCAAAGTTTGGGCCCAAAGTTTGGGCCCAAAGTTTGGGCACACCTTCTTATTCAATGGGTTTTCTTTATTTTCATGACTATTTACATTGTAGATTCTCACTGGCGTCACCAGCATCAAAACTTTGAATGAACACATGTGAAGTTATGTTCTTAAAAAAAGATGAAATAACTGAAAACCTGTTTTATATTCAAAACAGCCACTGTTTGCTCTGATTACTGCTCTGCACACACTTGGCAGTCTCTCAATGAGCTTCAAGAGGTGGTTACCTGAAATGGTTTTCCAACAGTTTTGAAGGAGTCCCCAGAGGTGTTTAGCACTTGATGGACCCTTTGCCCTCACTGTGCGGTCCAGCTCACCTTAGATCATCTTGATTGGGTTCAGGTCTGGTGACTGTGGAGACCAGGTCATCTGCTGCAGCACTCCATTACTCTCCCTCTTAATCAAATCCCCCTACACAGTCTGGAGATGTGTTTGGGGTCATTGTCCTGTTGAAAAATAAAGGACTGTCTGACTAAACGCCAACCGAATGGGATGGCATGTCACATGCAGGATGCAGTTGTAGCCATGCTGGTTCAGTGTACCTTCAGATTTGAAAAAATCACCAGCAGTGTCACCAGCAAAACACCAACACACCTTCTCCATGCTTCATAGTGGGAACCAGACATGTGGGAACCAGACATGTGGGAACCAGACATGTGGAATCCATCCGTTCACCTTTTCTGCGTCTCACGAAGACGGTGGTTGGAACCAAAGATCTCGAATTTGGACTCACCAGATAAAAGCACAGATTTCTACTGGTCTAATGTACATTCCTTGTGTGTCTTGGCCCAAACAAATCTCTTCTGCTTGTTGCCTGTCCTTAGCTGTGGTTTCCTAGCAGCTATTTGACCATGAAGGCTTGATTAGTCTCCTCTTAACAATTGTTCTAGGAATGGGTCTGCCTATAGAACTCTGTGTGGCATTCATCTGCTCTCTGATCTGAGCTTCTGTTTACTTGCAATTTCTGAGGCTGGTGACTCGGATTAACTTTTCCTCAGAAGCAGAGGTGACTTCCTTTCCTGGGTCTGTCCTCGTGTGCCAGTTTCATTGAAGCGCTTGATGATTTTTGCAACCCCACATGGGGACACATTTAAAGTTTTTGTGATTTTCCAGACTGACTGACCTTCATTTCTTGAAGTAATGATAGCCACTCGTTTTTCTTTACCTAGCTGATTGGTTCTTGCCATAATATGCGTTTTAACAGTTGTCCAATGGGGCTGTAGGCTGTGAATTAACCTGACTTCTGCACAACACAACTGATGGTCCCAACCCCATTAATATAGCAAGAAATTCCACTTATTAACCCTGATAAGGCACACCTGTGAAGTGAAAACCATTTCAGGTAACTACCTCTTGAAGCTCACTGAGAGAATGCCAAGAGTGTGCAAAGCAAACGATGGCTATTTGGAAGAAACCAGAATATAAAACATGTTTTTAGTTATTTCACCTTTTCTTGTTGAGTACATAACTCCACATGTGTTCATAGTTTTGATGCCTTCAGTGAGAATCTACAATATGTTTTCCCAGCCCTGGCACTTAGGCACTCTTCGAGACACTGTACTTACTGGACACTGTGTGTCTTGCTATAAATTTGTGCACTTTAATGGTCACTGTGTGCCCAGAACCTACATTTTAATATTTTTTAGTACTATTTTGGCATTATTTTTATGATGAATGGCATGTGCTGGCAGATAGCTCAGTGATATTGTCTGTGTGTATGTTATATAGATTTATTTTTTTACTGTAATTTCATGTCATGTATGTTTTTTGTGTATCCAGCTGCAACCCAATTTGCCCTTTGGGGACACTAAAAAAATCTGAATCTGAATCTGAATCTGAATAAATAGTCATGAAAAAAAAAAAAAAACGCATTGCATGAGAAGGTGTGTCCAAACTTTTGGTCTGTACTGTATAAATATATATTATTTATCTATTTTAGGGCATGGTTTTAAGTTTTGAAGGTACTGTTAAGGCCAGAACAAAGTTAAACTTCAAGTTGTACTTATTACATTTATATCATAAAAAACTTTAGCAGTTTAAAAAATATAATTATAATAAATTCAAAAAAATGAAAAAGTAAAAAGTAAACAAAAAGGGGTGGGGTCATGGTAATTTTAGTCATGTGTGCTGCTAGCAGAATAAAAAATGTATGAATTTGTGGAAGAAAAAAATGTACAAAAAAGCAACTGTATCAGAATCCCACTTCAATGCTTATGAACATATAAACAGACCTTCTTATTATTCTTATTCTTATTGTTCTTATTCTGTCTTTAAAGTTACATTCATATTCAGAAAACTGTTTCAGTGTTTCATTTAAGTACCATTTGCTTTTTTTCTGTTTTGAGGTTGAGTTGTGAATGAATGCCAGAACACTGTGGGCATGCAAGTTTGTGTTGTATGACACAAACACTACTTAGTCAAGTTAAGAAAGATAGTGTATTGAATTTTTAAACATGTTTCAATACCAAGCATCTATTGAGATCTATAGTGTTAATTACTCGGATTTGCATCCAAGTTTAATGGTCAACTGGATGATAGGACTATATTTAAAAGTGAACTCACTTCTTTACTAAGCATGAGAAGGACTAACCAAATTAGTCTCTCTTATGGGTGTGGAGGATGACTAAAAAACTTCAAAACACACCAAACTCCCTGTGTCAGCTCTGTCAGGGGACAAAATGAAGAAACAACAGCACAAAAGAAAAATGAGTGACTGTTTTCTCAGATGACACCTACGTGACAAGGCCAGTCATCACCGGTAAACCAGAACTGAGTGTTCCCGAGGATGACAGAGAAGACAGCAGAGAAAGTGGAGAGAAGAGGAGGGAGAGAGAACAGGGTGACAATGAAGGAGTTGAACAGGAAACACAAAGAGGTGTGAAGATGTAAGGATGGTTGCAAAGTTTGATCCTGTGCTGCAGAATACAAGAGAGAGATTTAATCATGAAGGAAGACATGAGCTGGTGAAAAACATGAAATTATTGATAGAAAGATCTGCAAGTGGTGGAATCATTTTGTCAGAGTTTGTGATGTCTCATCAGTAGTAGTTGACAACTCTCAGGAGAAGTTTTAATGACAGGTTTCATAAGACGTGTAAGAGTTTCAACTTTTAGTGTCAAACTACAAGTTGTTCTGTTTTATCAGCCTGAAGACTCTGAAACCTGTTCAGGTTGTTGGCTCCTTCCTTAAAATAAAAGAGATGACATCACAAAGTCTCATGCACCAATCAGGATTGAGAACACTGAGATTTTTTTTGTGATAAGAATGTTGTTGACGGTACATGAGTCTTTGCTCATACCATTTTTGAGCAAAGTCTTTGAGGAAGGTATTCTGCTTTCGTATAGATTAAACATGGAGTTGAAGTAACATTACAGATGTTCAAACTAAACGGCTACAAGTCCATATGTCGTAGAAATCCCCAAATCTGTCTGTAAACTGATCATATGCTCTGAAAGTATCATGAGATCTACACAGGTTCTTCACATGGTCATTGCATAAGGATCTCCTCAACGGTTCATGACATGCTGGAGGGGCGGGCCTCAAACACCAAGGTCTGCCCATAGCTCCACCCTTGACAGGCCTCCAAAGGGCTGGCCAATCAGAGGAAAGGGGGTTTGTGGAGCCTTAAAGAGACAGCAGTGACAAGAAATTGATTTTTTGCCATGAACATCCCCTTTTAAAGGATAGATCTTATCTTTTTCCTTGAGGCTGTTGAATGAGGTACTTGTCAATATTACTGAAACGTTACCGATAAGTTTGTTGTGGATTTTCTTCAAATTAATTAAATGATGTGCGTTATGCATTTAACCTGTTTGTACACTGGCTGGCCACAAAAAAATTGCTCACCAAATAAAAAGGTTACACACTGTGATATTTTGTTGGAGGGGCTTTAGCTTTAATTACGGCACGCATTCACTATGGCATTGTTTCAATAAGCTTCTGCAATGTCACATGATTTATTCCCATACTGTGTTGTCTTAATTTTTCACCAAGATCTTTCCTTAATAATGGTAGAGTCCGACCACTGTCAGTCACCAATCAGGGAGGTTAAAGGGGACCTATCATGCTTGTTTCTCCTTTTCACTATGCCAGACTAGGATGCCTGTAAAGCATTTCTGCCCTCAGTACAAGTCATTTAGTTCCTTCATTGCCCCACAATAGCGTTCTCAATATCCTCAGTTTAGGCCATTCTGAAGATCTCATTGAAACGCTCCGTTTCGAGAATGACCTCCAGTAACCTCGCAACGTCACAGCCCTTTGTGCTCTGATTGGTCAGTTCTGTCAGAGGGGCGGAGGGGGTAGAGCCAGGGGATGGTTTTTGCAGCATGGCAGTATTTAGAAAATCGCCACATTGAATGGGGCAGACCGAGAGAGTTTGCTGTTCGCCAAAACTTCACCGTAAGGCATTGATAGCACTAATAAAATGGCAGAGTGTAGGATACGTCCTTTTGTATTGGACCCCGAGTCAGACCCGGACGGTTCTGCAGCTCAGGACGAAGAAAATCCACCTCGACACAGATCATCTCAGGACGCTTCAGTGTGGTGAGTCAAAGCGGTACTGTAACATGTATAGTTTATACGTAGAAATATAGGCAGACTTCACCAATAAACTATTTCTATAACAGGGCTCCATCCTGCTCCTTCACTTTTCTCTGTCTGTTTTATCCATCATGCTGAAAGTGTAGTCTAAAGATCGCCTCCACCCTCAGTTCATCACTATGTTATTACTGCAGCATTATAGTGGTCCAGGTTCACAGTGCATGTCAGAACAAGCATGCAAATATCACAGTCTCACAAGTATTACGACGTCTGCTAAAACTACAGTGTTTTAACTGCTAATTCACCATGTAAAGCCGAGCTGCTCAGCAGAGCAGAGTCCCTGCATCCAGCACTCAGTCAAGTTAGCCAGAGCTAGTAGGGATTTGTATTCATACTCAGCTCTTGGTGGGTGTATCCTTCGGTGGCGGTTGTGTGACTAACTGACATCACAGAGGAGGAGCTGCTTTATCAGATTACTCCAATAAAAAGAAAGGATCCTCGTGTCGTCACAACAGTCGAAATCCCGCAGCCAACTGGCAATGACCTATTTTCAGAGGCATCAAATCTCGTTCTACGATACCAGAAAAAATACAATATCTCATTTTTGAAAATTCAGGGGGTGAAAGGTCTTGTTTTCAAATGTATTATATTATATGTAAGTATTAAATTTAGGGATCAGCATGATATGTCCCCTTTAAAAGAAAAAAAAAAGCATTCCCCACCCCTCTTATGAGAAAAACCAGCTTTGTGTGATGGTTCCTTGTGACGTGCTCAGTGAAGATGGGTTAGGATTGGATGAAAAAAAGTATGTTTTAAGGATGGGCCCCAGGATATCCTGTTGGTGTACACTCACTATTGACAAAAACCTTGTGCACCCGGTCTTAAAAAATATATATATATATCCTTCATAACAAAGACAGGTCATTAGTTTTGGGGAGTCTTATCATATTTTCATATCATAAACCAGTAGAGGAACATGAATTATACTCCTAAAAGAGTTGATCAGCCTTTCAGTTCGATATGAGGCGATAATGAAATGGGAGGAAATCAAGTGTGAAGAGAGCTCTGCTGAGAGAAAAGCACAGGAAGCACAAAATTTGAAGCAGGTGCTCCACAACAGGTAGTTGAATGAGCTGATTATTACTCATGGTAGCTAATGCATCTTGAATCAAAATACCACTGTGTGTCTCTACTGTTCTCCATGTTCTTCATCCTGTTCTTCTTTTCACTCCCTCCCACCCTCCAGTGTGTCTTTGTTCACTTTTTGTCCTGCCTTCCCTTGTGTTCTGTTTGGCACCTCTCCTCTTAAAATTAATCAGTCCCCCTCCTCCTCCTCCTCTTCTTCTTCTTCTTCTTCTTTTACTCTCTCTTTGTTTAATACCAACGTTATGGATGATGTCAGAATCCGGTGACTACATCTGCATGTGAGAGTCTCCATCTGTTCGACGTGTCTGTGCATTTGCAAGAGCATGTTTTAGTTCACTCTTTGTTGTTGTTTTTTGTTTGATTTTTGTTTCTGCACGTCACTTTTTCTGTGAATGGATGTAATTTTGTAAAAAATGTATAAGTGCGAGGAGGAGAGGATCAAAGCAGAGTTCATGATGCACTCAGTGAAACAGAAAACAAGATGAAGAGTATGTGCTTGTGGCTTAAAAGCATGACTATTTTTCCATGGGGTTACTTTGTACTTTAATTTGAAAATAAGCTCAGGTACGTAAAAATATACCTTTAGCCATGTACAAGAGTTGACATGTGCACGGGCATGTCTGCTCGAATGATGTAATGAGGAACGTCTGTCTCCCAGTAGGCCTCTCTCGCAGCGTATCAGCAACGCCATGAGCTGCCAATAAGGGTGCGTTCGCACGTGTATGTGTGCACACTTAAGCCTTCCAAATGTTCTTGGCTACGCAGGGATCCAAGTACATGACTCAAACGTCACACCTCTCCCGTTGCTATCTTTCTGTCTCCCTCTCTTTGATACATATTCTCCTCCTTATCTCATTCGGTCAAGCGTGTGCTCTTTTACCCACTCACATTGGCGTCAGTGTCTCTCTGTGTTTTTGTCACATACGCACGCTCCACAGTTAGCAGTTGGTGTTCCTGATATACCTCCACAGGATGTCTTTTGTGTGGTATATGTCATGTTCATGCATGTGTGTCATTACAGAGCAATACACGTCCCGGCTTCACACAGAACCACAAAGATATTATTTAATAATTAGGGCTTTTTTTTTCATCTTTGCTTTCTGTTATGAAAAATGCCTTCTTGTTCATGTTCTGGTTTATACGTTACTCACTTCTGATTTCCATATTTCTAACCACACCACCAGAGTAACAAGGATCACTCTGAACAATAACAGCTTTTCAGCACTGCACACAAGATCAAAGGTCCGTGTCCTATGTTGGCTTGCTGCAGTAACCTGACTCATTCCTTTGATGCTGAACACATATGGATCCCTACATGCTATCAAACGCTCACGATACACTGTGGGGTGTACTAATGGCCTTTCCAGATTGTTTCATGTAATTGCTAACAAGCTAGAACTGATTCAATCAGATATGCACACAGGAAACAAACATGGTTGGAACAGCAAGACAAAACACACAGGTCCATGATTAAAAATGTTCTTTATAGCACAAGTATTGCTGGAGTTTGACCCAATAAGAGGAACTTGCCTGGTCATGTCTGAGGTTACATGTTGGGGTGATAACTGAGGAGACAAAAAGTAGACAAATAATAGAACATCCTCAGATGTCAGGGGTGGAAAACCAGCAGTGTGTCATATGTGTGTCTCAGTTGCCTGAAGAGCCTGCATAACTTTCTCGACAGTGAAAAAAAAAAGGAAGAGGTTGAAAAACGTGCTAACGACGTTTGCCTGTGGCAAGGTGAGAAACTGATTGTGTTGTAAGTGAGAAAAAGGAAAGAGGAGAGGGAAATGAGAAACGGGGAGCCGAGCAGGTGGAGGCAAGTTGTGACAAAGTAGTGACGCACTTCACGGAGCCCTCCCCGTCTCTGCTCCTTCTCCACTCATGAATAATCCAGCAGCCGTTAATATTCAGCTGTTCATCAAACCGAAGCTTCCACAGATACGCGCACAGCGTGCCTCTGACCGTGTCTGGTGGATGAGTGACACTGCTGCTCTCCAATGGTACCCACACAGTTTGTATGTATTTCACAAAGAGAACACGTCATGGAATTTTCTGCCACACACAAAGCTTGGAGAGCGATGGGAATGTGAGGGATGAGCGGTCTGTTTCATCCATATATAGGCAAGACAAGCTGTGACTGCTCCAATTGGGCTGTGTGCGTGTGTGTGTGTGTGTGTGTGTGTGTGTGTGTGTGTGTGTGTGTGTGTGTGTGTGTGTGTGTGTGTGTGTGTGTGTGTGTGTGTGTGTGTGTGTGTGTGTGTGTGTGAATGAAATAGTTTTCTATCTGTGTTGTTTTTCATTTTGCTCTGAATGGGGTCTGGTAGACACAGACTGTTGTATTGCAGAAAAAATAAAATAAAAAAAGAAAAAGTATCTGAAATATGAGCATTCATGTTTGCTATTGTTTCTCTCAAGTACAAACCAAAAGCTCTGCGAACATCGGCTGAGGTCTGTAATTTGAAAATGCCTGCTGCTCTTTTCTCTGTCTGTCCTTCAGAGGCAGAAATACCAGAGCTGATTATCTTCAACAAGTATCTCTTAGAGATGATGACGTGCATTATTGTAACTTATAGAGACCCTCTCTGGGGAAGTTTGTACTCTTTTCAGGTAATTTCAGTCCTTGAACGTAATCTGCCTAAGCCATGCATTCATTTCAGATAAACTTTTTGAGATTCAAGATACTAGATGTCTAGTTTGCTGATATTATGAGCAAAAAGAATGAGTGTTGACCCCAGTGGCCTCCATAAAGTACAATTCTGCAAGTATTTCAGACTTTAATTGATTTAACTGGTTGCATGAGCTCTGGAAATTGAGATGTGATTGCTGATAATGAATTTGGCTGCTTGTTTTCTTTTGCAGTGCCTTTCTGCTGATGGTTTTCACATGTGCTTTTGAACTTACAATGAGGAGAAAAAGTATTGAACCCATCAACTTTTTTCTCATTACATTTATTTCCAAAGCTGCAAATCAAACACAATTTCTTCCTTAACTCAAATAATCCACACATGAAAAGAAATCATGACATTCTGTTGAGGATTCATTTAGAGTGGATTCATTTAGTGAACTGCAGAGCAGCTTGCAGAGGTCTGGGGGCCTGCAGGAGCTAACCTTTAACCCTTGGACAACTTTAACCTAACTGTAAACTTGAGATGACAACTTAATTTCGCCAGGATTGATAGATTTAGTGCCCACAGCTGTCCTGACCAAGGTCTGCTCAGTGACTGCAGGCTACAGTTAAAAAACCTAGAGACAGAGGGTCTGGTTGGCCATACAAGGACAGCATGCATGCATTTAGAACACCCCAGCAGTATTAGAGAAGGCTAGGACATCAGGTTAAGGAAGGGAGAGGAGGGTTTTTGTCTGTGTGCCATCATTGTGTCAACTTCAAATAAAGATGTTGGACTGAAGATGCCACTGGATCTCCTCTTCTTCATTGAGCTCCGTCTCTTCTTCATGCCAGTATTAGGAAAGTGGCCCACAAATTCATTACACAGTCAGATCAAGAGGACCAGGAGTGAACCTCACTCTAGGAAAGACACGTCAATTCAGGTCCACAAATAACGAATACGTGGAATTAAGTTTGATAACACAGGAAAAAAGTATTGAACGCACCATGGAAAGGCTGTTTACTTTGGCAAGGAAATGCATCATACCACCTGAAATCTGTCAGTAATTATTACTTTAACTAGTGTAAACCAACATCAGCTGGGCTAGAGCAAATTGATGGTCCTATAAAAAAGGTTGTTTTTTCACCAAGCAGTTAAATATGACACACCTCATGATGGGTAAAGGCAAAGAGCTCTCTGAAGACATTCACAACCTGATTGTTGCTCAGCATCAGACTGGGACTGGTTACAGACTTATATCAAAGCACCTGAATATTCCAGTCAGCACCGTTGGGGCCATTATTCGCAAGGGGAAGAAGCACCACCTTAGCATCAACAGGCCACGCACAGGAGCTCCTTGAAGATTTCTGACCAGGGAGTCAGAAAGATAGTCAGAAGAGTACTCAACGAGCCAAGGACCGCCCTGAAAGTACTCCAGAAAGACTTGGAGGCAGCAGGTACAATTGTTACAGAGAAAACAACAAGCAATGCACTCCATCGCCATGGCCTCTATGGACACTCAGCCCGGAAGACTCCATTCCTCAAGAAAAGGCATGTTGAAGCTGGTTTAAAGTTTGCTAAACAGCATCTTGACAAGCCTGTAGAATACTGGGAGAATGTTGTCTGGTCAGATGAGACCAAAATTGAACTTTTCAGCTGTCATACTACAAACCATGTTTGGAGGAGAAATGGCTCTGCACATCACCCCAAAAACACCAACAGTGAAGTTTGGAGGTGGAAGCATCATGGCATGGGGTTATTTCTCATCTCATGGTGTTGGCAAACTTCATATAACTGACGGAGCAATGAATGGAGCCATGTATGGGGACATTCTTGATCTGAATCTGCTGCCATCCACCAGGATGATGAAGATGAGACGTGGCTGGACCTTCCAGCAGGACAACGATCCAAAGCACACGGCAAAGTTGACTGTCAATGGTTTCAAAAAAGAAAATCAATCTGTTAGAACGGCCTAGTCAATCACCTGACTTAAATCCAATTGAACATTTGTGGAAATAACTAAAGAAAAGAGTTCACCAGAGGGTACCAAAGAATATTCCAGTTTTAAAGACAATCTGTGCAGAGGAATGGGCCAAAATCACACCTGAGCAGTGTGGGCCATTAGTTCAAACATACAAGAAGCTTCTGGAAGCTGTCATTGCAAACAAAGGCTTCTCCACTAAGTATTAGATGAGTCTCAGTTAGCGTATTCAATACTTTTTTCCTGTGTTATCAGGCTTAATTCTTTATGATCATTATTTATGGACCTGAAGGTTGTGATTTCTCTTCATGTGTGGATTATTTGAGTTAATACCAATGTCTGGTAGAAATTTCATTTGGATTGCATCTTTGGAAATAATTCTACTTATACTACTTTTTTCCCACTACACCACTACATCACTTCAGCACCTGTAGCACATTTCACAACATGAAAATCATTTTGCCTGCTGCAGATTCTGTCCTCGTCAGCCACCGTACATGCCAGTCTCGGCAGCCTTGAGGATGGCAGGTGTTTTTCAGAGCGTTTGCACTCATGTTGTAGTTAGGTCCTGTTTCCCCTGCAGTGAGATTCATGATTCACTGGTATTGTTTCTGTTTCATCCCTCTTGTCTCGTTATCATACTGAAGTAACAGTTGTTGTTTACAGTGTCATTTGAGCGTTGAGCCATTTAGGATCACTGCTTGGTTAGTCTGTGAATTATAACAGAGTTTGCACCACTCGTTCTGTTTTTCGTCTCCACGTTTCCTGTTTTCCATCTTTCTCGGATGATTTCTTGCACAATTGAGAAAGATGGACAACTGCCTGGAAGAGTTATGCAATTTTAAATGAGTCCTTGTGTCCACAAGTTTGTGTGGGTGTGTGTGTATCAATTTCTCTTTTTGCTCGAGCCAAGACATAAAATAAAAGACACATGCAAACACAATTTGTTAAACAAGTATGAATTTATTCTTTCTTTATTCTGCATCTTTTAACAACTTTATTTTCTCCTCTTTACGGTAAAAATAAATAAATATTACAATCTCTCATTAAGGATTGCTTTTTCTTCTCAATTACAAAACACAGAACGAGCACGATGACAGAGTGAACAAGAGGGAAATGGTATAACTGGCACTTTGGTCATCTGAAAGTGGCCTCACTGTCACGGCCACTGGAGAGCATCCGGGCCCAGTTTGACCTCCTCCACTAAACTCCAACAGCTGCATGACACTGAATATTTCCTGAAGGTTTTTTTTGTCTTTGTACATGATTATATTTTCTCAATCAATCAATCAGTGAAACGGTTTCTGTAAACCTGGAAACCTCAGCGTGAAATGATGCTGCATTGTGTTGAGGCATTGCTTCCTGGCTTTGTGAGTGGGTTTGTTTGTTTGCTTTGCTCACTGTGCCTCCCACACCTTCACACCTACTGCTTCTTGGCCTTGCCCTGATCACCCTAATAGGAGCCAGGGGCCATCTCCTTCCATACTTTTGCTGCCCTTGGGAGATGCAGGGAGCTTTAGGAGAGCGGTGCGCAAACAAAAAGACGGAGGAAAACTTGAGCACACCTACAAAGACGTGCTCCTGCAGGGCAGCGTGGAGACCGGTTTTGAAGGGGAGGAATGGATTAACTCTACAGAAAGGAGAACACTGGACTCCTATATTTGGTAACTTCCACTTCCCTTTTTCCTCCACTTGTTCTGCGTGTTCAGGATATTTCTTTTTGCTCTCTCAGCATAAATGATTTCCTGAAATCGTCTTGAGATTCCTCGTTGTGTCCATCAGTCTGTCAGTATGTGGGTCTTTTTTTGTCCTCTACTTTCTCAGACAGTCACCAGACTCTATCACTGCTCTCTTGGTGTATTTACAAATCAGCCAATTTGCGCCTCTTCCATCCATCTGGCATCGCCCACCGGTGAGTCAATGGAGTGACAAACTCAGTGACGTATTTGACTTTTGCTGCAATGCCAGCTTGTGAATCCATTCATCCCCTTGTACGTGCTCACACAGAGACAGATGTCCATCACAGAATAGGCTGAGCGCCCTCTACCTGTGACTCCAGTCCTTGTTGTCCCCTTAGATCAGATTTTACCTAAACAGTTGTATTCTGCTTTGCATTCACCATTTCAACATGAGAGGATCATATATCTTAATTTGACTTAGTGAATAAATTCTGCAAATTCGGCCACACAATAAGTGTAATAGACAGCATGGTTCAGGAAATATTCAGTGTAACTTTATATCAAGAATTCATCTTCATCCAACAATTTTTACAAATTATATCATATGTCACAGAAAGACATCCAAAAAGCAAAAATCTCTGGCTTCCTGACAGGAAGCAATCTTTCCCTGCAGTCGTCACAAACGACAACGTGCAGAGAATGGAAGGTGAATGAGGATGGATGAATGGACCAACTACTGATGAGTGGATTTATCGCTTTTCTACTTCATGTTGCTCCGTCTGCCGACAGCTCTGTCCTTTAGGGTGCTTTTCTGTATTCTTCCTGCTTCTTATTGCTGCATTAAAACTGACCCCTCCACCCCCTCTTTTACTTAGATTCTCTTTCTAAGCCTGGTTCTCCAACATAACATTCACCTTCTTTCACAACCTCTCAATTTTCTCCTCGTCCTCTGACCCTGGAGACCCCGCTCTGTCTTTGTAAAGCTGTGGTTTTGTGCTCTGTCCTGTTAAACTGCTAATTTAAATGTAAATACCCTGGAACAAGATGGAAAATGAAAGGGTGGGACCACAAATATCAGTTTGAACACTCACAGAACACATTACTATTTACATGACACTTTAAGTGGTTACAGTATTGTCATTACTGTGCACTGGATCTAACAGTAATCGTAGTTCTGGTAGCAGCCAGTTAATTGGATGCACGAATAGCACTAGTAGCTCAAACTAAGTCGAGGTGACAGAATTGAAAACATTGTTCACAACTGCTATCAAATTGTGTTGATATTAGAGATGGACTCAGCCCTCGTAGCCCTGATTGCAGGGAATCATGACATCATACAGGTAAGACACAGAAAGCCATACCTGTAGAGTACTGTAGATAAATAGGATCAACTGAAGAACTCTGCAGCCCTGAAAAGTGTTTAGCCCTGTAAGTGGTAGATTTAACATCTGACCGTCCCCCCATCTCCCTCGCTGTTACCTTGAGGATTGGCAAACAGCAAAGCGGGCAAAGGGGGTGTGTATAGTCTAACAGGGATCCCCACAGCCTATAAAACAGGCTAAAAGGGGAAGGGTGAAGTACTAAGAGTCAGATTCAGCCGAATAGTAGGTTCAGGTTGAGGCAGAGGCTGAAAACAGAAAGGGCTAGTAGTGACAGGAAAGATGGCGAGGAGGATGAGGGCGAGGAGGAAGATGGAGGCAGGTCGATCTCAGGTGGACATTCGAGCTCGAAGCATCGCAGGGTAACACCTGAGTCCTCATTGCCGTAGTTAGCCCAGTACTCTTCAGGGTCAAGTTTGGGCAGCGCCAGCTCCTCCTCACCCAGCTCATACTTGACTACTGAGGTGGTTGTAGACGGGCCTTTCCCGTACAAACCAGCTTTAACAGTCTCAGAGGCTTTCTCGAAGACACCTTTCGTTGAGGACTGGGGCTTGTTCTTGTGGAACCACCAGCGGGTTTTGGTGCTGAAGGTGGTGGTGGTGGAGCCAGCAATGGAGCCTGGGTCGGGCAGGGGGCATAGGGCGAAGTCCATCTCACGAAGGAAACGCAGGTCCTGGCCACGGCGGGTAGAAGGGGAGGCACAGATCACCTCAGAGGAAGAGACACGTGCCTCACGGAACCACTCCCACAGGGGGCGGGCCTCGCAGCCACAGGACCAGGGGTTGGCGTTGAGGCGGAGGAACTCGATCCCTTGCGTGTCCCTCAGGGTCTGACTTGGCAGCTCAGCCAGAGTGTTGTTGAAGAGGAAAAGCATGGTCAGACGGCCGAGGTCACGGAAGGCACGGCGGTTCACCTGCCTGATGCGGTTTTCATGGAGGAGCAGCCGGTCGAGGTTGACCAGGCCACGGAACACGTTCTCTGAAAGGGTGCGAATACGGTTGCCATGCAGGAAAAGCTGGCTCAGGTTGATGAGGTCAGAAAAGATATCGTCTTGTAGAAAGTGGAGATGATTCTCCTGTAGACCAGAGGAAAAGAGAGCAGGAGTTTAGCATGAGGAGAAAAAACAGTCTGGATCCATGATATTTGGTGACGTACATGAGTGGGTGGCTACATTTCTCAGATCACTAAGAGCTCTTGTTTGTCTCTGCAGCGCCCCTACCTGTAGATAGAGGTACTGCAGGCTGTACAGCTTGTGGAAGATGTCATGGGGCAGGGCAGTGAGCCGGCAGCGGTGCATGTGGAGGCTCTGGAGCTTCTCCAAGCCACGGAAGGCTCCTCCTTCCAGCCTGTGGAGGCCTGGGTTGTCCCCCAGGTCCAACTCCTCCAAGTCCCTCAGCTCACTGAAGGCCCCTGCCTCAATCCACGTGATGTTGTTGGAGAACAGCCACAGAACCTAACACATGAAAAAACGTGAAAAATGTTTGAACATTTCTCCCGTGGATACGGCTCAATATATTTAGTTTCGTTTTGCTTTCAAAAGAAAGATTTATGAAAGTATACATTTTGAATGCTTATAATAATAGAGAGCGTTTCATACCTGAGTCCCAAAGCCAAAAGAGCCAACTCTAAGCTCCGTTATCCGGTTGTTTTGGAGGAACACGCGCTGCGATTCATACGGCACCCCGACAGGGACGGAGGTGAAGTTCTGCGCCTGGCAGCTCACAGTCATCGGCGTCGGGTAGCACACGCACAGCTGCGGACACGCCGATGCCGGACTTGGTTTGCCGAGGACCAGCCACACCACTAACCAGAGGGAAAGACCGCCTGGAGGAGAGGGAGAGCGGGGAGAGGAGGAGGTGAGCGGAGCTGTCCGAGGTACTGAAACCATGCTGCTCTAAAGCCTTCTTTACAACAGAGTACATCCCAAACTAATGCTTTAAAGCGCACTTGTTAAACTGATTATAAAACTATATCTCTGTTGATGATATTAAAGTTCAGAACAACTCCTGAATAATAATGTTAATCAAGTTTAAGCCTCAGAACTACACATGGATCATCCATTACGCACAGCAAATCTCTCGAGTATTTAAGCAAAAGAAAAAACAGCTGATCAACGGTGCTTTTATCTGAGCTAAAATCCTTTCATTTCACATAAATCCAGCATAAAATTTTTAATCACATTTAAAAAGTAACTTTTCTTTTCATTTTATGCAATCTTTCCAATAACCCATTTGGATTTTTCATTGGACATATACGAGTCGCCGTCATGAAGAAGAAACTTAGCTAAAGTAACATAAAACATGATGTCCTGAAGTGTCCAAAGTGGTATCCAAACTAGGAGAGTAAAAAGAAACTTACTTTTGCAGTTGCGCATGATGGAGCATCGTCGGCTCCGAGAAATCGTGGAGGTTTCCATCCTGAACCAAAGCCCAAAGCGAGTTAGCCTAAGAGGGCGAAGTAAAGCCTGCTATCTCCGCTGATGCCCTGGTTCTCGAGTCGGAGCGACTGAGAGTGTGCCGTTTGATGGCTACCAGTGCCCCATATATACTCAAGCATCCCGTTATTGCCTACGGCAGTGGGCACTGTGGAATCTCCTACGTCACCAAACCAGGGTCATGAATGAGTGAGGGCGGCAAGAAACGGAAAGGGGCGGGCCCGACCACAGGGGAATCTCTTGGAGAGTCTGTTACGCGCGTAAAGACTGGTTGGATGAGTGCGTTCTGAGTCTGTGAGAGGAGGAGACTTTCTCGACGCACACAGGCGCAAGAGGAAGGGAGGGAGGGTGAGATGAAGTGAAGGTAGAAACAGTGGAGGGAAGGAGCGGGGGGAGAGGGGGGGGCACGGCATGGTGCCCATTAATGATGACTGAGCTGTGTGGAGGAGCGGAGGATGGGTAGGAGAAGAGCGCACAGCTCGCTTCCTGGCTTTCGCTCTCGGAGACCGTTATGGTCTGTTTCCGGCGCGCTGCCGCCAGACAGAATGCAGAAAAGGCTTAGATGGTTCTGTCTTAGAAAAGGAGGATGCCCCCGAATTATGATTCAGCCACAAGTGAAGATTTATTGCCAGGATAGAAGCACTCACAACAACCCTGATAGAGGAGCATTTGTTGTAAAGGTTAACTACGACACAGTCCAGTCAGAATGAGGAGTAATTATAGCTCCTGACATAATTATTCTGATGATGATGGTATGAAATGATATCAGTTAGATTAATGAGGCAACAGAGGAAAGTGTGGTGAGATAAATGCATCCTTCACTGCCAATTAATTTGATCACTTTCAAAACTATCTGCAAAAGTAAGGAGAGGCTTCTAACCCTTGAAAGAAGACAGGTTAGTAATGGCTGCAAATATAGCAGTCATGTCTTTAACATGCATGACACACAGGGTCTGTTTTGTTCTACGTCTGTGTTGCAAGCTGTCGCAGTGTTTGAAGACGTGTTACATGAGGGGAGATATCACTTGACTCTATTATTATGATAAATGAGCTCTCATTTGCTTCTTCCTTTATCAAAACCAAAGATTTTGTTTTGCATTTTAAGGAAAAAAGTTTTCTGTTGAGGAGGCTCTAACTCCTTTCAGAGTGATGTTCGTCCAAGACGTGATCTGTTCTGTTTTAACCCAAAATGAGTTTTACTGCAGGCGCAGCTTGTGGTGCTACATTGAACATTTTTAGGGTCTTTCTCCTCTGATGGAAAAACTGATGGAAAAATGTTCCCCTTGATGAGAAGCCAAAAGTTAAAACACAACAGCAAAGTGTGTTGCATGTACTGCTTTAAATATTCCATAAAAAGTGTATCAGAGTTTTCCTTTCTGCTTGTTTGTTTCCTTTTTGCTTCATTATGCCAGCTTTTGCTCTGTGGCTAAGCAGATCCCTCTAGCTGTGGAATAAAGAAAGTCAAAGTTTTTATTAATTTGATACTGTAACAGCAGCACTTTGAAAAGTTTGGCAAAATGCTACTCGATTTAGATCTAGCTTTATAAATTACGACAGAATGTAATTTTTTGTTTTTACAAGCATTGAAAGTAAAAGTAGTTATCTGCTTTGACCAAAGGTCAAGCGGAGGTAGACAGCCCAGCAGAGAAGCATGCAGTCATAGTAATCCACGGGCAGTTCACGGATGAGATAATGACTGAAGACATAGTCACATGTTAGGGCGTATTCATGGCGGTACACATATCAGCATGCCTACAGTAGAGGACTCACACACAGTGTGTATGACAACTCTCTGTTAAAAGCCAACGAGCCACGGGCAACGATAAACAAATGAGTAAGTGAGGGGATCCATGACATGGTGTGTGTTGTTGTTCACTCACGCCTCCTGCTTTGTCCTTATCAGGACTTGTGAACCAGCTTCAGTGCCCACTAGCCATCCGGGACCATCACCTCACAGGCCTCTCCTTCACACACACACCCACAGCACCAGCTGTGCCAGCGTGTGAGCCTGTGTGTCACCGTGTTTCTATACATGTGTGTTAGCGTGCCCTCCCATCGCAGCACAACTTAGTCTAAATGCCACCACAGAGTGTCAGTCAATCTGCACTGTGCCAGGCACCCACACAGCAGGATTGTGGTACTGTGTAGGCACTGTCTCCTTATTAATGAGTGTGCCAAACACTGCGTTATGTTCCCCGCACAGAAACAAACTGAGGCTTCCCTGGCCCACACCCACTCCAGCACTGCCAGCCCGTCTCTCTGTCCATCTGCACGTCTGTCTTGGTCCTTCTGTCTGCATCCTGCTGCACCTATCTTTACTCACTCTCTGTCTACAGGTCCACTGTTCGCCACCCACCATGGAGTGCGTCACTACGCTGACCAGCATGGCCTTTGATTATCTTGCTCTCTGCGTTCGGACAAACCCTGAAATAAACTGAACACCCGATCAATCAGGGAATCCAATTAAGACTCCAAGATTTGGAAAGATTTCTGATAGCATCATGCAGTCACGCTGATAACCTGTCGAAGGGGGTGCTTGTTGGGTGTTAAGATACTGAAGCAAAGGTGTGTCTGTTACCAAGGTAACAACACTTGCCCTCTTTTCCTTCATGAGAGAGATATATATCAAGCGCAGGTTCCTGTGATTGAACTGCAGCACGCCTTGGGACGATTCTCTGGGGCTTTACACCTGATGTGGTTTGAGTTCATTAGCACCCCGCAGTGCAGGTGATGTGATAAGGACAGTTAAGTGAAGGAGCGTGGATTTTGCATGGTGCCTTCAATTAGTGAACTTAATTAAAGACGGTTTGCATGCAACACTTGTACTCCGAGGGTGCTGCATCCCATTGGGCAGCACTAATGAGGAAGTGGAACAGTCACGAGGAGGAGCGAGGATTGGTATTTGTAGGCATGTGCTCTGTGCATGACTTTCTCTTTAAGCAATGTCTCAGTCAATCATTTAATACTCATCAGGAGTAGTGTCAATATTTTTCATGAAAAGCAGGATCTTTTGCATATAATCAAACTCATGTAAATGTGCAACAAATTAAGCAAAATGAATCCGTAGTTTCTATCTTTTTTTCATTTCATCTGCTCCCATCACAGAAACATCTCTCTTTAGGTGCAGCAGGCTGTATATGTATGCAATGAAACAGATGCAAACACACACACACGCACACACACACAAACATAAACAGCCAGACAAAAGATCACCAGAACACGTACTTCTGGAACGTGACTCAACATCCCATTGTTTTGTAAGAAACTTTCAAACACATTGTTCATTGGCACGATCCGTCTACCTCTCTCACACTCTCTCACACTCACTCACACACTCACACACTCACACACACACACACACACAGTCTCTCAGCCTCTGCCCATTTTTCACAGACAAAGGCGTTCAAACCATCCCTCTATGTTGTGATCACCTCCCCTCTCCTACAATGATTTTTCTCTTTGTATTGCGATGCTCTCTCCCTTATTTGCCAGTCTTTCATTTGTTCTGTCCCCTGGCGTCACTGCTTCCGCTTAACCATATACTGCTTCTGTCTATTCATGCACTGGCACCCAGTCTGCACTGCAATCCTTGGTGGAGTGACATGTTATTATAGAAAACACAGCAAGTTTTTGAGTTTCCAATCGACAGACACCTTTTCAGGGAGGACGTCTCCTCTTTTAAAGTTTGAACACTTCAATGTTTGAGTTCAGTATTCTTCATCAGGATGAGAACAGGCTGACTGCTGTGCTGCTGGCCTGTGTCCATCGTCATCTTTGCTGAATGGCCTCCGTCTTTGTCTTATCCCTCTCTACTGGTCTGGCATTGTGTTGCATTTCCTCCCCTGTACGTAACATGGCTTGATTTACATAATCTCTGTGGGACTTCAGGCCACAGTGGAACTGCAGGCCAACAATGGGCCACGGGAACCTTTTAGTTCCTATAAACATCTAAAAATTTTCCTCAGAGTGACCGGTTAGCTAAGCGAGCATGTTTTTCAGCTGTGTCCCAGAACCTCTAATTATCAGAATTTGAGTTTTGACGTGGACCTGAGCACTGGTGACTCATTTTTAGACTCTAGCTCTTACAGCATGAGGATTTGGAGGACAGAGGGGCGCTGACCTATTTATTGATGAAGACTGAGGACTGATGTGTTTTTGTTAGTTTTCCGTACAAGGCTCTTACAAGCCATTCAGTGTAGCTATCTGAATGCTTGCTCACAGCTTGTCTTGCTCAAAGTCAAAACTTCTCAAAGAGGTTCCACAAATCAAGAGTTTTTTTGTTGGATTATTTTTAGAGCATGTACAAAAAAGAAACAATTGCAAGATGTGTGGTACGTCAAAACACACCCAAAAGGTCCCACACAGTCTGGGTTCATACAGTAAATCTTTGATCCCCCTTACAATAAATGATATCAATGCTAAGGACTCAAACCAGTAGGTTTTAGAGCAGGGGTTCCTAAACTTTACCATGCCAAGGCTGGTCAGGGAACCCCTTTGGAAACCAACAAACAAGGCTTCATAACATCAAAAAAATGCCAACTTTAAGGAAGTGTTTTCTAACTTTTGTATACTTTTGAATAATTTTTTACATTTGTTTAAAGCAGGACAATTATTAACAAATAAAAGCCAGATTCACACAAGTAGGTCATTGCAAAAGGGAGGAAGCATTTCAGGGCTCTGTCAACCAATGAGGGATACTCCTTTCTTACATGTGGCCAGTAGTAAGACAGGGGAAGATTCTCAGTTTAGCTTAGTTTTTTAGATAGCTTAAGAACAGGCACAAACCGCCAGGTTGACTTGAGAATCCAGTGATTACAGCACTTTACGTGTTATATTTTCTGGGTGTAAAAATAAAAAAATATAATAAAATTTCTAAAAAGTGAAAAAAAAAGATAACTAGATCCTTTTTTCCATTCCCTCCAATTTCCTGGCCCCCCTGCAGGCCTTGGCCCCCATTTCGAAAAACCACTGATTTAGACCAATGACAGTGCCAGGATTCAGTTTTGGGTGGGCCTTTCAAATTTTGGCTGAGCTTTAAATGACAAAAGTAATAAGAAAGACTGAATTAATACTAATGTTATTATGTGTGGTTTTAAAGTGGATTTAGTTGCTTTTGGCAGATTTACTACTTGGTTGCTTTTTTTGTTGTTGTTTTTTTTGTTTTTTTGGATGTTATATAAGGTCTAAGCACTGAGACAGTCCTGGTAAAAATCACTAATGATCTTCAGTTAGCTGTTGATTCCAGACTTTAAACATTCCTCATCCTCCTGGACCTAAGTGCCACCTTCAACACAATTTCTCACTCCATTCCAATGGCCAGACATGCTTCTCTTGGTTTTACCCCCTCACTTGGTTTAAATCATATCTTTCTGGCTGCGCTTAGTTTCTTCAAACCAAAATATTCAGGCTCACCTGACTCACCACTGGTGTTCCTCAGGGCTCTGTCATGGGCCCCCTGCTCTTTATTTTCTACCTTCGACCACTCAGTCACATCTTTCAGAAACTTGGGATTCGTTTTCATTGCTATGCCGATGACAACCAGCTCTCCTCCAAGCCTAAATCCATCCTGTCACCCTCATCCCTCTCCAACTGCCTCACTGAAGTTAAATCCTGGTTCACTCACTAGTCTCTAAAACTCAACCGTTACTAAACCAGAGTTCTCCTTGTTGGTTGTTGCAAAGTCCCCCAACTTTTCAATAACCGTTAACAACTCTATAGTCCCTCCTTCCCCCACAGTAAAGAGCCTGGGTGTCAGCGTTGATTGTACCCTGTCCTCAGGGACTCAAATCAATAACATCACTCAGTCAGCATATTTCCACCTTCACTACATTAACCGTCGCCACCCGTCTCTCACGCTCACCAGCACTGCCGTCTTTGTCAATACCCTGGTCACCTCTCATTTAAACTTCTGTAATTCCAGTCTTTCTGGTTTACCACTTAAGCTTCTCTATGAACTCCAACTGGTTCAGAACTCAGCAGTCCAGGTCATCACCAGAACCCCCTCTGCACATCACATCACTCCCTTTCTTCACCAACTGCACTGGTTATCAATCAGACAGCGCACTGATAACAAAATTCTCCTCCTCACCTTCAAGGCGCTTAATAACCTCCCACCTCTGTGTCTGTCTGATCTCCTTCAGACCTACTCACCCTCCAGGACTCACCCTTCTTCTCCCTCCATGCTTCTCTCTACACCTCCTGCCTGCCTTTCTTCAGTGGGGTCCAGAGCTTTCAGCCGTGCTTCCCCCATCCCTGGACCTCTCTTCCTCAAATCATCAGAGACATCACCTGTCTCTCCACTTTTGAGTTATACCTTAAAACTCATTAGTTTTGTTTAGCCTTTTCTGCTTGATCACACCATCCTCATTGCTGCTGTTTGTTGTTTTTCTGTACTTCTTGTTTTTATTAAACTATACTTTGCCGTGTGAGGTGAGTGTCATGAAAGGCACTCACGAATAAAATGTATTATTCAAGTGCAGATCTATCTGAGATAGCTCTCCATGGTACTGACCTAATAACCACAGGGAAGCACTGTAACGCACCAGGGGGCAGTCTGCACCACTACTGCTTTCCATTTATTATAGGCTGTAACAGTGCAGCATGAACTATGGTCAAGAAAAAAAAAAATTCAGTCTTTCCCAAAACCATTCTGCAGTCCCACCAATAAAACATGAGGCTGAGAGCTTCATAACTCATTTTGTTTGTTTGTTTATTTTACCAACAGGCTAAAAGGACTGCCAAACTCTACAAATTTATAAATCACAGCACATCTTAAAATAGCAAAATGTAAAGTAACAAAATAACAAAAAATAAACAGAAGAAGAAAACTATATTTATTTATCTATTTATTTATCTATTTATTTATTTATTTATTTATTCATTCATTCATTCATTCATTCATTCATTCATTCATGTATTTGTATATTTATTTATTTGTTCATTTTTTTTATTCATTCTTATGTATCTATTGTTATTTCTATTTTTATTTATTTATTTATTTATTTATTTATTTATTTATTTATTTATTTATTTTTATAGTAATAAATAAATAAATTAATTTTTTATTGTTACTTTTTATTTTCTTTCTTTTTTTAGATTTTTTTTTTTGATTAGGGTGGGTCTGTTGAGAAGTGGGTGGGCCTGTGACCATTGTGCCTTCTTATGATGCTGCCACTGATTCAGACTCCTCTCAGACTCACTTGGTGACTTAAATACAACATTGACAGGGAGGTTAAATCTGTATGTCTGCAAACAGACCTGATGGTTGCCTGCTTTTGAGAATTCCTGGGTTGAAGCCACTTGGTCCTCAACAGTGACATGTAGATGGAGATATCTTTCAAAGATGAAGTGGAGTGTCTGAAGTCCTTTTGTAAGAACTGGGAATAATGGGGGCTACAGTTTTCACAGACAAAAAGTAATTTCTCCCTATTTTCAGTGAGCAGAACACAAACAAATAGAAATACTTTTGTACTGCTTTCATAATATTTCAGATAAGAGGTCTTGAGAAGTGGTCAAAATAAAAGCGTCATCATCATGTGTCATGTGAAAGAAAAAAATTGAGTGTCTTTTGTAGGATTCTTTAAACCTGATCTGCTTTTTTGGTCAGTGCAACTTCCTGCTTGTCTCTGTCATCAGCAGCAGAACAATTGTATAACCCTCAACCATATGTGTTACATGTGTTCAGATCAATACCATCCACTCTCACGCCTCCTCCATCCCTGCCTCACTCACTCACTCAGTCTCTGGCTCACTCATTCCCTCTCATTTCATTCTCGCTTTAAAGACGACAACAGTTTCTTTCCTGTCTCTGTTCCTCTCTTTTAGTCTGTCTCACTGTTTGTGCTCACTTTCTGGCCTTCTTCATCCTCTGCTTTTGCTTTCTCTCCATCTCTCTAACATCAGATTAAAAAAGGAATAAAAGCACTAACATGAATATATTATGAGCTAATAGCAATTTTGGGAAGCTGTATATTGGTTTAGCAACACTCGGAGGGCTTTTTATTGAGCAAACTTCACACAAGCGCACAGTGCAGCTGTATAAAAGGAAGCATTAGAGCCTTCCAGGGGGCACTGCGGCAAAGGAAATAAGGAACATGCAGTCTGCTTGGATTCATCAGTCTGTTTGTGTTGAAGTTGTTACTGTTTGTTTTATCCCGTCCTCACTGACAGCGCTGTTCTGGGTGAATGGAGGGTTGTTAAAAACCAGTGAATTGGTGTCTGATTGGACGCGGTCTCCTCAGTGTGAGAGCATCAAAGAGTCTGTCGCAGAGCTTGTTCTTGTTGTTGAATAACAGGCATGAAGAGTGTCACTCCCCAGCCTGGCCCTGTGCTGTCAGATCCTCTTTTTAACAGAGGGAAACAGCATCTCATCATATATTTAGAGATGCTGCTCCAGTGTCCGTCCTCCTGCTGAGATTTGACTCTTCATTTCAGAACTGAAGGCTCTCCGTTCTCTACCAAAGGAGTAATGTTTTTATCAGTTTAGTTTTGTGTTATTCATCTAATATACTTGGATAAGAGAAGGGCAAAGCCTCTTTTAATATGATTTATAGATCTAAGATCTGGTACCTTCTCTTTGGGAGGCTACATCCACTTCCTACAGCTCAATAAATGATGTGATGATGGCTTCCACTTGATAAAAACTTCACTATCCCATAAAACGAGAAAATGTGAACAAAGTTCAACATTGTTTACTTATGCTGTATCACTCGTTTCCTCTCCCAGCCGTTGGTTCTTTTGGTGTTGTGGCCAGGTGTCAAGTCCTGCTGGAAAATGAAATCAGCAGCTCTATTAAGCTTTTTTTCAGCAACAGGAAACATGGGGTGCTCTTAAATTTCCTGATAAACAGCTGCCTCAGAAAGAAAGAAAGAAAGAAAGAAAGAAAGAAAGAAAGAAAGAAAGAAAGAAAGAAAGAAAGAAAGAAAGAAAGAAAGGGAAAGTCGAGAAATGACTGCTGTGGTCGACACCATGGAAAGAGAGACTTGGCGCCAGAGTAGGTGGCCCTAAGTAACCTGTGCACCGGCCAGGTGCACAGGTTACTAATAATTACATTCAAATATTTTTTAAATCAAGTAACTTCAACAGCCAAAAGTTCAGAACAAGGTGGCAGTACTGTGAGGGAAAAGACAAAGAACATGTTCAGGAAGGCAGCAGGGTCAGATCCAGGAATCAGTCCAAAAAACCTTTGGGCCGTTTACATGACAACGGTTTTAGGGTGAAACCCAAAAGTTTTGTTACGTTTCAGACTCGCGTTTACACGGAACCTCAAATGCAAACTTTTGAAAACAGCCTCTAGAGTGGGACTTTTTTGAAACGCTCCCAACACCGTTGCTGTGTTAACAGTAAGTCGGCGTTTTCAGTGAAAACGCTGACGTCACACTCCGCCTCGCGCGCGCACTTTCAACGGGACAACAGTACAGTTGTTACGATCGTCGCAGACTACCGTGTTGAGCTTGTGCTGCTCAATCTGCTGACTGTCTTTCAACAAAATGTGCATCTGTTACTCTACTTTTTAGCTGACCAGCTCAACTCTACTTCAGTGGAGATCTTCCAAAAACGGCTTCTTTTTCACTACGTTTTAGCGTTTTTAGATGAAACATTGTGGTGTAAACAGGGCCTTGAAGTCTGAAAAAGGGCAAAGACAGGCTAAAGACAGGTCAAAGACAGGCAGAGGATCAGAACTGGAACCCCAAAACAGAAGTGAGTGCTGGTAAATCTTGCATGAATGCTGAGGATAATCTGGCAAAAAACTGGTGGACAGGGCAGATTTCAATCCAGGTCTGACTGCAGATGAGCTGCAAGGGGCACAAGTGTGACAAATGTTTGCATTTTATTTAGGAACCAAGGACCCAGAGTCTGGAGGAAGAGTGGAGAGGCACAGAATCCAAGTGTCTTAAGCTGTGTTTCCATTACACCTAGAATTGCGCAAAACCCCAAAATCGCAATAAAAATGTTAATTGAAACGCCACATTTTTGAAAAACCTCCCAAATTTCAATAAAAAGTTTTTACGTTCTCATGAGGTGGTTTTTCAGAAGTTTTGATATTGAAGCATCTCACAAAAGTGCAATGGAAACACCTTTTTAGAAAAAACGCCACGTTGTCATAACAACGTGCCTCCCTCACCTCCTTGTACATGTCCACTGCCACACAAACGGACTCTAGCAGGACGGCTGTGAGCGGGCCAGAGAGCAGCAGGAAGGAGGGGCAATGATCTGTGTGCGTGAGGGTATGTAAGCTGGAGATGATGATCTTCATTCAGTGTTTTGTTCCTGCCTGTTTTGAGTTAGCATGATCATGACCGACAGTTTGAGCAGTGAATAAAAACAGTAACGTTCAAGAATCGGCATCATCATGAGTTCAGCGTCCGGACGGACATTATGTTTTACTTTACTCCAGTTGTACGCAATTCTGGTAGTAATGGAAACACCGGCAAGGCAAAATTGTTCTTTTTTGAAACTTCTGAAATATTGCTTTTATTTTGTGAAAAATTGTAATGGAAACGCAGCTTTAGAGTGCAAAGTAAAGTCTCCACTGCCAGTGATGGTTGCAGGTCAACTGAGTTTTCTCTACAGGTCTACACTTCCATTTAACAGATGCTTTTGTCCAAAGTGACATACAACAGAAGCAAGAATTTAGCCAGAAGGAAAACCTGGTTAGTGTAAAAACAGTGCTACAAGTTATTCGGCTGCAGGTGCTGCCATTAAGCGCAGGATCTTTTTTTTTTTTTTTTTTTTTTTTTTAAATGATATAGAATGATCAAGCCAACAAACCACATTTAATTGCTGCAACAATATACTTCAATATTCAACAACATTCAGTAATTAGTACTGAAAAATCAACAAGAGCTGAATCTGAGACCTTCTGACTCATTCTACCCTTGAGGACAAAGAGGAGAAGGCTCAGATTAAGGGCCTAAGTGTTCCCTGAACAGATGAGTTTTCAGACATCTATTAAAGTAGAAAGGGACTCTACGAACCATATAGAGTTAGGTAATTCATTCCACCATTTGAGAACAACAGAGAAGAGTCTGGCTAGAGATTTGGAGCCGTGCTGGGCTGGGAGCACCAGGCGTCATTAACAATTCTCTAGTCCAGAGTCAACAATGCAGCTATTCATCAGGAAATTTCCGAGTACTTCATGTTTCCTTCCTGCTGACAAGCTTTATGGAGATGCTGATTGCTTTTTCTGGCAAGACTTTCACCTGATTGGCTAGTGAACTTGCCCAACCTGAATCCCATTGAAAATGGAGGTATTTTCAAGAGGATGATGAGAGACACCAGATGAGTTGAAAGCTGCTAACCAAGTATTGGGTGAACATAAATGAACAAACTTCTCCCAAGGCCAATGTTTCTGTGATTAAGAATCATTTTTATTGGTGTTATGTAATATTCTAATTTCATGAAAAACTGGATTTGAGGTTTTCATTAACTGTAAGCAATAATCATCACAACCAAAATAAATAGATGTCCTGAATTTTTTCATTTCTGTCTACTGAAATGAACTTTTTTATTACATTTCACTTCAGTCTGATGCACCTGTATATTCTGAGCAAAAGTGTGCAACATGGAAACAGAGGGTACATTTCTATTAGTTCAGAGCTTTATGTGCTGTTACAAAGTGAACAAACTAAGATGATAGATGGTCAGTGGTCAATAATCAGTGATTGAGGGGGGAGCAGAGAGACAGAGAGACTGAATATAAAAGGAAAACAGGATGAGAAATGTCAGATTACTCAGAATCCTTCGAAAAATAACCCACTGAGACACTTGACCTCCTGTCACATTCATCCCCATCAAAGAGGAATTTAGTTAACCTTCGTCCTGTAAAATTCGTCTGTGTAATGAGCTTTGTCAGCCCTTGATTAAAGTAATCTGCTGTTTTGTGGCAGCTGAACAAAGGGATTCTTTTCTGTCTTTCCTGCGTCACATCTCTGATGGCCATCTGAACATCTGAATATGGCTCTACATAAACTACATACTGTAGGTTACATGAGACTCTGTTTGTCTTCCAGGTCTTCCCCAGTTCTTTTTCTTTTCAGCTGTTTTTCACCAGTTTCCACTAATTCTTCCTACAAAGTAAAGCCTGTCAGTGTCCGCCAACCCACTCACACAGCCCTTAATTTCTCCACATTCAGCCTTTTGTTCCAAAGTGGCAGTTTGGGTATTAAACCAAGATCATTTACTCTCCTCTTTATTGTAACACTGTGCACTTTGATTTTTCATTAAGCACATAAAACATCCAGTGGTTTTGTTATATGATGTCTGTCATAGGGAGCAGATTCAAATAAGTGTAAGTAAAAGAGACTAAATAAAACAGGACAGAGCTCCATTAACTGTGTAAAAAGAAAAAAAAAATCTAATATAAGGTGTTAATAAGAAGATGTAGACACAGGCACTTACGCATGCAGGAGTAAGAACTGAGAGAAGTTGTTGACAGGAGCAAAAGAATGTGGGAGACGTGTGAAAACAAGCTAGGAGAAAGTCTAAACTGTGAACCAAAGTTGATCTCACTCCTGCATTAATCATGACAAGAAAGTCCAAGAGGACTGAATCAACCTGACCTCAGAGACAGAGATATTAGAGAAGCAGATCAAGCACAGTTATAAATAAAGAGCAACACAATTAATTGGCTCAGAATTAAGAAAATAAGAGCAGAAAGTTTCTCACTCCCCTGCAACAAACTGATTATCTAAAGGGTGAGTGATCATTGTCCCCCTCAGGCTAAAAATGCAATTAAGAAGAGAGAGTGACTACCAAAGGGGACGTCAGCGTGTGGAGAAAAAAGGCAATTAATGTTCAGCTGTGACAAATGAGTCCTACAGCTTATAACATTCTGAGTCATAATAGGATCAAAAGACTTCTTAAGTATCCAGCATACTTTGCAACAATAAGAGCATGTATGTATGTATGTATGTATGTATATATGTATGTATGTATGTATGTATGTATGTATGTATGTATGTATGTATGTATGTATATATGTATGTATGTATGTATGTATGTATATATGTATGTATGTATGTATGTATGTATGAATGTATGTATGTATGTATGTATGTATGTATGTATGTATGAATGTATGTATGTATATATGTATGTATGTATGTATGTATGTATGTATGTATGTATGTATGTATGAATGTATGTATGTATATATGTATGTATATATGTATGTATGTATGAATGTATGTATGTATGTATGTATGTATGTATATATGTATGTATGTATGAATGTATGAATGTATGTATGTATGTATGTATGTATGTATGAATGTATGTATGTATGTATGTATGTATGTATGTATGAATGTATGTATGTATATATGTATGTATATATGTATGTATGTATGTATGAATGTATGTATGTATATATGTATGTATATATGTATGTATGTATGTATGAATGTATGTATATATGTTTGTATGTATGTATATATGTATGTATATATGTATGTATGTATGTATGAATGTATGTATATATGTTTGTATGTATGTATATATGTATGTATATATGTATGTATGTATGTATGAATGTATGTATGTATGTATGTATGTATGTATATGTATGAATGTATGTATGTATGTATGTATGTATGTATGTATGTATGTATGTATGTATGAATGTATATATGTATGTATGTATGTATGTATGTATGTATGTATGTATATATGTATGTATGTATGTATGTATGTATGTATGAATGTATAATGTATTTACTCAAATGTCTAAGTTTTCACTGATGTAACTGATGAACTAATGATTTCTGAGTAGATTTAACTTTCATTACTGTTTAAGTAAGCACAGCTTAAAATCACTTCTAAACGTACAGCAGTAGCACAGGTTGTCTGTGCTCCACATGACATGGACATTTTGTGTGTCCATCACGGCATGGACCAGCTGTCTGTGCTCCTTGTGGCATCAATCAGCTGTCTATGCTTTATGTGGTTTGGACTGACCGTATGTGTCAAAAGTAAATAAATCTTTTTTTCATTTTTAAAATTGGCTTTAATAGTAAAAATTTTAATATATTAACCATTAAGCACACAAAAGTCAATAGGTACAAGACCCCGCGCCATGGAGCACAGACCATCAGTCAGTGCCATGGGGCTCAGACAACCTGAGCCCCCTGAGGAACAATATTTCAATGTAAAGCAGAGTTTCATTTCTACTGCCTTCCCTCCTCACTCACAGTTACTAAAGTTGTGAAATTAGAGCTGATTTTTGTTGTGAGGGCGTTTGTAACCATGAGTGAGGAGGGAACGCTGTGGATATGAGACCCAGCTGAACTTTAAAATGTTACTTAATTTATTATTTATTTATTTTTTTCAGATCTGCTTCAATTATTTTCGTATGACATTTACTTAATTCATAAGGCAAATATAGTGATATCACATCTTTCAGTTTTGAGCAAGGTCAACTTATTATGTTTTACAGTAATATGATTTTTTTTTTTTTTGCACGACTTAATATTTTAATTTGTAAAAATTAAGCATCAGGTTTATTTAATCAAAGTCATTCAGTAGAATAATTTTCCATAACAACTGTAACTACTTTAGATGTTGAGTTAACTTATTTCATCACTTAGATTTTTTAAGTAACCGGTTTACAAGCATTTTTCAAGTAAACTCAATTTATCCAGGTTTACAGTGCAAACATGCATGCATGCATGTACAACAACTAATACCTGTAAAATACTAGCTATGTTACCTTTTTATGATTTCAAAATGTATCTCTTTTCCTTCAGTCTTGGAAGGTTTATGATGAAATTACCAGCCCCAAAAATAGGTTATTTCCAGATGCTTTTTCTCAGCTTACTGACTGCGCTGATTTTCAACACATCGAAGTCCCTATGACAACACCTCGACAGCTAACAAAGATTAATGGTAAGAAGAGTGAAGAGAGAAGATTGAGTTCCTCTTCTGCAAACAATTTCTTGGATTAATTTTGTGGTAATGGTGGACACTGGAGCTGGACTGGCAAAGAGAAAAAGGATGTCAGAACAGAAGAAAGCTAAACTAGACAGTGTTAGGGCAGGGCCAAATCACGGGTTAAACTGTTTGTGCTAATGTCGATTCCAACCTACAGTCAGCAGTTATTCTGCAGTGGTCTGTTCAAACTTTAGAGTCTATCAATAAAATGAAGAGTGAGGTTACGCTAGCTCTGATTGGTGGACGACTGGCAGGACATAGCCATGATTCACTAACATTGTACATTGCAGACAGGTCTTAGCACCAGGATGTGAGTAGCAATAAATGTTACCAGTTTGATTGTTCTCATGTTTCAAACAGTAGCACTACTTAACTTTTAGTAAATATGTTGCTCCGTTGCATTATCTCTGTTGAAAATGTTGTCTTGGAAAAAAAAGAAACACATTGTTAAAAAGGACTCACTCTCCATTTATTGCTTTCAAAACAAACACACGTGACTGTCATGGCAATGGTGCTGATGGGAAACAGAGTCTTTATCCTGGGGAAAACACCAGCTCTTCCAGATAGTCCTCAAAGCTCCTTTAACTGCAGAATGTTTAAAGAGATTAAGTTTTTGCTTGAAGGATTTTTTTTTTTAATTCACTATTGTAGTGAAACATCCTCTGATGCATAGCTGGGGCACATCATCAGTGATGGTCCTGAGGTCATTTGGTGTTTCGGGCCTTTCGATCATCAGACACCCTCTCTCAGGAGGCCCAGCTGAGGTTCATGATGCCTCAGCTTGTGCCCCAGCAGCACTGAGCCACGAATCTGCTCTCTTTATCCAGAGCCACCAAGAGGCTTTCTCTGCTGCCACTGTGTTGTTACAGATGGCCCTTCTCTTGCTCTAACCGGTGATGCCGAGTGCAGTGTAGGCTCTGCACCCTACCTCCACTGGCAGGCACCTAGCCTTCCAGCCTTGTCTTTGGCAGACGTTGACTAGGCCATCGTACTTCTCCCTCTTCCGCTCAAAGGCCTCCTCCATTTGCACTTCCCACGGCAATGACGATGTTCTTTGTTGCCTCTGACACCAAAATGATGTCAGGTCTGAGGGTGGTTTTAGCAACATGCTGGGGGAACTTGGCTGCCCAAGTCCACGGACAGCTGCCAGTCCCGTGCAGTGTTGAGAAGCCCGGATGCTTCTCTTAATGTTGTTCTTGGCCTCTCCCCAGCTCTGACCAAGTCAATGGACTTCTTTGTGGGTTTTGGCCTTCAACAGCTGGCGATACCATTGCAGATGCTCTCCGCGATGGTCTTGAGCACCTGATCGTGACGCCATCTGTAGCGCCCTTCCCCCAGAGCTTTTGGGCAGCAACTCATTATGTGCTCTAGGGTCCCCTTTCTCTGGCAAAGGGGGTATGGTGGTGTATCGACCAATCCCCAGCAGTGCAAGTTGGAAGGGCTGGGGAGACGGCCTGGACTAGGAACTTGATGCGGTGTGGCTCTGCCTGCCAGAGGCCAGTCTATGAGATCTTCCACCCCGTGACTTGCTCCCACCTGGTCCAGGGGCCTTGCTGTCTCATCCCCACTGCTCTGCTGGATCTCTCCTCCTCCACCACTGCTTTCACTTCACTTTGTACTAGTTGCTTCCGCTCCTTTCCCCGAGCCTTGTCAAACCAGGGCGTTGCGCTGGCTCCCAGTCCAGCCCTTCCTCTGGCCACTGTTCCTACCAGGACTCTGTGGCGCATCCGGGACTCTGCTTGGTCCACTGCAGCCTCTGCTCTCCATTTTAGAATCTGACCAGTTTACATTTGGTGACCAGGAATGTTTTATAAAAGTCTTTCAAAAAATGTGGTGAAATAGAAACACTCAGTAAAACAAAAACAACCTACGACTCACCAAGCTGTCATGTTTTCCTCTCGTGTAACAGCTTTCAGAATACATGCCCAGTATTTACATCCTATTTACTCTGAAATAAGAGTTGGGTTAGCTCCCTCTTCTTTTCAATTTATCCCTCTTAGATTTAAGATTGAACCTATTAATTCTACTTCATCTGTGTGTCGTCTCCTAACCACCTCCTCTCATCCAGTGATATTATTAAATAGATCTGTTTTTAGGAGCTCAGCCCCTTAAATATTCCTCGTCTGTTTGTTCCTTCATGTCACTCATCTTCAAGTTTTTCTCTTCAGATGAAGGGGCCGGAAGACGATGAGTCACAGGGTAATATTTACAACACAGCAGAGGACAAAGCATCACTACGCTGTGATGACAGTTTTTACATTTACATCATCTGTGTGTAAACACACATCTTCGCTGTTCTCATGCAGAAAACTGAAATGTTGGGCTGTTTGTGTTTACACATGCAGCTCACCCTGAAAGTTTTGGAAACATTCTTTTTATGTGGAAATTCACAACACAGCTTCCTTACTAACCTCTAACTGTGTTCATTCTGAGTGGTGTAAACCAACGGTCTAACTCTGAATAGCAAAGGCAACACCAGGAGCAACATGGTAACTCAAATCAAATCATACTTTATAAAGAGGCTCCAGCAAATTCATCATGCTTTTTTCAGTTTCACTTCTTCTGAAGTGAAGTACAGACTGATAAAAATGCAACTAACAAAATGAATGCTGTTCATTTTATGCTGCTGTATAGAACACTGATGGTATTTAACAAATGTAGCTTCGTATATTCTTTGTAATGAAGACAAAGACCCTTTTCTTCCTTGTAATTTCTGAACCACTCTGCACCGAGGGAGAGGTAGCTCTCACACTCAGAGAGGCTGCAGAGATATAAAAGAAATGCATCATCTGACCTTGTCATTTGTTGGTATTCATTTTTAAGTCTTTGAGCTCAAGCACTGCTCCTTTGAGCAGCAACAGCTTGAGTATCACTGTACGAGAAATTGACTTGCAAGAGTGAATTTCTTGACGCTGATTCCATCTGGTGTGACCTGTGGATTTATTGGGTATAACTTAGTCCTCGAAGCTGGTTGCCACTTCCTGTAAGACCTCACTCGAAGACCTCCACTTCGCTCCGCCTAGGGAGCAGTTTAGACAGGAGAAGACCTTTTCATTTATTCATTTTATTTTACTGTGTTTCATTTTTTTTTGTTTTTCCAACTTATAGAAATGAAATGGGAGTTTGGCATCTATAAACTCTGTTTCAGTGGAAACCCTTTTTGATCAACCTATTTTAGTTTTTATGGTAATGATTGTGATTGTGACGATTTCTTGGCTGTGGGAATACAGGGCCTAATTGTTAGTGGAAAAAAGTCTTTGAGCTATGGGATAATAGGGCTGACCCTGTTTGGAAAATTGAGAGGACAGTGTCTGGTAGGGAGAGAAAGGAGCCGTGGCATCTTGAAAAAAAAAAGTACCAGAATCAGATTAGGCGAATAACAACTTAAAATAGCCACAGAGAGAATGGTTTTTAACAGCCACATTGAAAAATGAAGCTGCTGGGGGCATATCATTAAATCTTTTGGAGATTTAAACAGGTTCTTATTGTAGTTGTAAAAAGTAGATGGGCTAAAAATGTCACAGTGACACAATCATTTCTATATTTAGTTAGTAGGCAGGTGATAAGCAGGTGATATTGGGTCTGTTCAGGGTGGACAACAGAGCAACTGTATAAAGTACACATTTTAAATTTTTGGAAACATTAACTTATGTCGAACAAACACCATGAGTAAAAGAAGAAGCCACATACTGGAGCTTTAAAAGTGACTCTTCTAAATATGAAAAAATATATATAAAATTGAGCTTTTGGAGGGCCTGTAATGTTGGAGTATACATTTTCAACTCTTCAAGATTTTAAAAGTTTGTCAAGCTTTTTGGCTCAATTAGTGAACCTACATTGTAATTTTCATAACATTAAATGTTGAGATTTATTCAATTAACAGGGGTCTATTTCATCTGCCCATTGCCTACTTTGGCATTACAGAGGACAGCACACGTCTCAATTGACAATATAGGCTATAATGCATGTTGGTGGTTAATTACGTTCAAGGTGTATTCTACAGTCATAAAAGCATTAAAGTAACTGAAAGTAATATAATAGAGCAAACACATTCAAAAATGAAAAAAAAAAAATGTCATGGATTCTATGAAACAAATTGAGTCCTTTGAAGGGTGCTCACAAATTTTAACATATGAACAGAAATAAGCAGATACCGGGGACACCCTGTTCCTGAATATTTTTGCAGCAATATGAAATAAGATTCATACGCAGCCACTAGTGGGTCCCAAGCCAGTGATCTGATCAGTGCCGACCCAAGCCTGGATGAATGGGGAGGTCTGTGTCAGCTGTTCACATGATTGTGAATGTGTGAGGAATCCTGTGACTGGAGCAGGTGATAACCCACACTGTAAATATAAAAAATGCTGGATCATAGGAACTGGTCAGTGCAGGAGCTCGTATGTTGTTAATAACTGCTGTTAATCCTTCAGTATGAAGGTTGTAATCCACGTCTTCCTTCTTCACATTTCTTCAAGCAAACAATACACTTCTGGACACGATCAAATTGACTCATAAGAAACTTGTAGTTGTGAGTAGAGCTTCAAAATGTAAAAAAAAAAATGTACCAAAAAAAAGTTTATTATTTTCATTAATATTATATTTTATTTATCTATTTTTATTTATTTATTTGAACAGTTTGATTTATTTATATCTTTTTGTTGTATTTATATTTATCATCAATATTGTCCTTCCTTCGATCATTGTTACTGCTTCGCTTCATAATTTTACTTAACTCAACATCGTGTAGCTATTTTAACCTTGTCTTTTATTTAGCTTTTCATTTTTTTTGTTTTAATCTTTTACTGTTTCATTTCTCTTCTTCTATTACTTGTTCTTGCCTTTGGTCTTTGTGCTCTCAGTCTATGTTGTTTGGTTTTTCTGTTGCCTGAGTGTTGCCTCTCCTACTGCTTGGTTTTCATGTTTTTGCTGTGATTTTTTAAGGTCCCATAACCCCTGTGTTTTAAATGCATTATATAAATATTATTATTATTATTAGTTTTTTTTTTAAATTTTTTTTTTTTAAATAAAAAGAAGAAACAGGAGCAAGACTCAATAGAATCGGTAATTTATTGAAAAATGTGCTTAAACTCAAACAGCTTGAAAGTAGACTTTAATTCCAGCCGGTGGCTACTGTTGTGATCCACTTTTAGTTCTTGTTTGGTCTTTTTGGGATATGGTTTTAAATTTTGGTCAGATGATGAACAGCCTGTTAAAGTTCAAATGCAGTTTTCAAGAAATGCAGATTTTTGTTGTTGTTTTTTTCTTTCTTTTTCAGACTTACGACCCATTTTTATTCCTTGGCTTTTAACCAACCTTGAGACTCTGCTCCTGTTTTTTGTGTTTTAGTAATTGTTTTTGTTGTTCAGAAATTATTTTTTAAGAACAATGGAACAACTGTTTTATTATGTGCACCTTTGTGGCATGGTGCTCTTCCTTGGATTTGACACCATTTGGAGAGGTGTACTTCAGTGCAGTACTCTCCATGCATACACATCGGGGACATGACGTATAACTCATGACATATTATCATTGTGACCACTCCTATGGTGAGATGCAAACGTTTTGCATTTCAGTCAGGTTCAGGTTGCATTTCAGTCCTGCTTTTACACAGAAATGCATTTTAGCCAACCTAAATCACAACTTTTTTTTCAACTTTTGAAAACGGCCTCCAGAGTGGATTTTTTCCGAAACGCTGTCCATCAGTTGCTCATTTTCAGTGGAAACACTGATGTCATGCTCCACTTTGCGCTAATGCATACTACAGGACAACAGTACCATTGTTACAATCGTTGTGGACTAACGTGTTGTGCTTGAGAATCTCAATCTGCTGAATCTGATGACTGTCTTTCAACAAAATGAGCATCTGTTGCTCCACTTCTGCACTTAGCATTCACCAATACACCAGATGATTAGCTCAACTCTACTTCAGTGTAGAGGGATTATTTGTTTATCAACAACTTGGGTTCAGAAGCACTGCAGAGTATAATGGTTTGTCAAACGACGTGGGGGAGTTAACCACCAAAAAACACATTTTAAACTTGATGGGCTCTAATTTCGTGGCGCAGCGCAGGGGGCGCAAGCCTGGCGCAGCCTGCGCAGTGCTAATTTCGTGCGGCGCACCGCCGTGCACTGCCAGTTTGACAATTTGGTAGACCATCTGCGCATAGATGGGTGTGACTGCGCGCCAGGGGGAGTTGACCGCGCACCAGAGGGAGGTGTCAGCAGATTCATGTTGGCGCAGTGACAATTTCGTGCCAAAAAAGTGCGCTGAAAGCTCGCCAGCTCCAACCTGTTCTATCCTCGGCGCAAAGCGGAGCGCACCCCACGCAGCTGTAATTTGGTGACAGGCGCACATGTGCGCACATGTCATCAAAGCCTCAGAGGCAGGTTTCCAGAGTGTCAGGCACATTTTGATGCAAAAAACAATCACAGTAATCACTATTTAGTGTAACTGTCTGAACCAGCATATACATTTATATCTATATTTACTGTCCCGTCACATCTGATGTCAGATTAAAGCCGTTTGTCATAATGGAAAGTTAACCTGACGGCAGCTGGAAGTTTGATGCACATCTTACAATTAAACAATAAACAGCCTTAACATCTGATACTGAGTATATATCTGGTTCTCTCATTTCATTTAATTCAAAGAAAAGAGGGAGAGAAAAGACGACGACAAAAGAAACAAAATAAATGTATGTCACTCAGGATTTACCCGTGATTTCCCATATTTCTCTGTTTTAGTCTTTATTTTTAACGTGATCTAAAAAGATGGAGTACATTATTGTAAGGAGGATGAGGTGGAGACACTGGAAGAGTATATAGTGTATCACCAAAGGCTTTGCTTGGCGATGACAAACCAGGAGTGCAGGTGGATCAAAAGTATTCTGAATAGATAAGCCAGCTGTGTAACTGCCTCTTAATTTTTTACTCCGGATAAAGACAAAGGAACAGATTACATCTGTCCCGGGAGCTGGCCCACAAGGTGACGCGCTTCGTGTCCTCCGATGCGCCCCGCTGTCCATTGACCTGCTGCAGGCACAGCAGCTCTGACCGTCTCCGCTAGCAGCACTCTCTCCGCGGTGCTGGAGATCACTCAGATCAATCAGACGCTGGGCCTCATCTGCAGGGCATTTAAAGGCGAGGAGAGGCGCTCATTTGATTGGTGAAAACAGCGCTCGGCTGTGTTAAACCCACTCACAGCTTTTCTCCTCCCTCTCTGCCATTTGCGCGGAGGGAGGCGTGGACACGCAGCTCTGCGCTCAAATGCGCCTGGACTGCGCCTCTCTTGGCACTGCAGGAAACTTGCAAAGTGCGCTGCTCACGCCCTGTGCGCACGGCGAAGGCCGCCGCAGGGCAGGTGCGCCTGCGCCTGCGCCTGGTCTACGAAATTAGAGCCCAATATCATCACTTATACGGATGGTGAACGGCTCCCAGGTTTGTGAAATAGCAGTGAGTGGAAAGAGATCAGCAAGTGGATAGATATTAGGTGGACAGTTGTTTTTAGCAGAGAAATCCGCCGTGTACCCAGAGAGCAATTTAAACACACAACTGTCACTCGATGCTCATGACTGCATTATCTGTGGACACTTACCAGACTGTGACAGACCAGGACGTAAACATGTGTCAATAAAATAGAAACCCTGCCAAACAAACAGACAAAATAAAAAAATCACACAGACTGCTGAGTCTGAGACCCACTTCATAATAAAAGAACCAGAAAACTACGTCCAGAGAACAGCACCAAATCACAACTTCATGGTTGTTTTTCAGGGTTAATAGACTGGTTCATCATTTCATGATATTACGTAATTTTACTGTGGTCATAAAATCTGTTTCTGTTAATCATAATTTGTAGGTTCACTCATTATTTACTGTCCATATTGAGTCCGTGTTTGGTCAGAACCTCAGCCCCAAACCAACTTTTTCATTAAATATGCAAAGTCAAATCTGTGTTTTGGATATCAGCAGTTAAAATTCCTTGTTTGCGGTCAAACCTGGTTAAGTGCGGTTGAATAAAGACGGCACATTTAATAACACACCTGCAGACGTCGCTGGTGTTTCAGTGTAAAGTGTGACCCTGTTAACTGGTGACTCTCGGCTGTTAATCACTGATACTGTCGACTGAAAGTCACCAGTTAGCATAGTAGCTACTAACTCCAAAAACACTGGTTGTGCTGTAACGGACAAAACTTTTCAGAGGTTGCCTCTTTTGTGTAGTTTTGTTTCTGATAACTGACAAGAGAACAACTGTATATTTTTATGCTGATAACATGTTGAATTTAGTGTTTAAAACGCTAACTCATCTGAATGAATGGAGGTAATTGCTGCCTCTGCATCTTTATGATGACATTGTTAGATTTTTAGGTTTTTTTGGCGTATTGCATTATATACTGAATGTTTTTGTGTAACCATGATGAAGTTAAAGTAGTTTGCATAATGTTTCGTATACTTTATTAGCCTCACAGGAGTTTAACAGCAGTTTCTTATAAAGCCATGTGTGCAAGCCTTTCTCTGGGTCGCCAAGGCCAGCATACTGATTAGAGGTGCAGCACTCCCCACAGCTGCAGTGACCTTATCACCCATGAGCTCAGGCCCACTCCCCCCCACCCACCCCCCACCTTCTATTTTTCTTTACTTTCCTCATCTGATAATTTAGGTACGCATCTGACACACACGAACAAACACATATATTACCACACACCTGGGAGGGAACATGTGAGAAGGTTGGCACTCACATGTTCATTATTTGGCCAATAGTAGATGGTTGTGTAGAAGACCAACATTGTGTGTATTAAATATTGAGTGTGTATTCCAGAAGCACAAGTGGGAAGCTTAATCTTTGTTGACTGCTCTTTCTGTCCGGGGACTCCAGAGTGAGCTTCTGCCAGAGAGCATCCTGTGCTGATCCTTTACATGTGATGATAAATAAATGGTTAAGCTGAGACCTGAAGATTCTCCAGTTTTCTTTTAAGGGGTACCAATATCAAAGAAACCAGGTCTAACAACAAAGACTGAAAATCTCTATAGATCTACCAAAAGCAGCTTCTAGACAAGACAGCTATAGCGCCACCTACAGGCCTGGCATGCTTACTACAGTGTTTTCAGTACCTCAGTGTTTCTGTGTAAATGCAGATTTTTTCACTGTGTTTTAGCGTTTTCAGATGAAAACATTGTCGTGAAATGGGGCCTTAACTTAAGCCACCAGTAACTAAAGTTGACTGTGCTTAACTAAGGCACGATACAACGCCAGATAATCATAGTTGAGCAGCTTGTTTGCAGTTTACTGTTACAGTTGTTGACAAGAATCATTCATCACTGATATCCTGTTAGATATCACTAAGTTGGTTTCACTGTGCAGACGAAGGAGGTCAGTTATTGGGATGCCACATGCTAAAGGGTCTGTATCCAACAGATTCATCCTTTAGCTTAGTCAGTCCAGTTATCACATGGAGTGTAACAGCAAAGTGTGTGGAGCTGGATGAAAAACCACTCATCAGCTCAGCATGTTCAGCGCCCCCTGGTCTCCCCTGAACTCATCATCTTTTTGATTATAGTGAAGAAACACATAACTGCAGACACACTCTTCCTGAAAACAAACCTTACACCCTATCTCCCTTTATCACAGCTTCAGCCCATTATCTCTCATCAATTAGTATTCAGACTCTTCCATTAGCTCCTATGTCAGCCAGACAGAGCACATTCAGGCTCTGTGTCGCCAAACTGGCACCGCATTCAAGAGTGATGGTCTGAGCATTAATACATGAACCCACTCCTATAAATGGATGGATTTATTACTTTTCTCCTGCATTCTGCTGCCTATAATGTCAGCTCTCCCTCATCTTCCATCCATATCCTCACCCCGAGTCATCAGACCCCTCTCCTCATACCCTGCATCCCACCCTGCATCCGTCTGCTTCCCTTTCATCTTTTATTTTTAACCAGCAGGCATGCCTCATGGGTGACGCAGATGGGTACGTAATACGGACACAGCAAACTGAAGAGGAAAGGCCGGGGCTGCAGCCGGAGACAGGCAGTTGGGAGATAAACGAGGAGGGATAGAGATGATGGAAAAGGAGACAGAAAAACAAAAAAAAGGGCAAAACTCACAGCCAAACTGCTTCTTTTAACTTGTCACCTGAAACCAACACTCTTTCTCAGCCAGGAGCATTTCTAAACTCAGCCGGTGCAAACCTTGTGTAAACAAAAAAAACATAATCAGTTGCTTTATTCCCATTTCTGCCATCTCCCTTCCAAACCTATCTATCTCCCTGAAAACCCAGCACGCCCACTCTCTTGTCTGAGCAGAGGGAAGAAGAGTTACATATCAATCTTACATCATCCCGCTGTCAGCCCGAGACTCTTCATTGAGGCACTGAATAAGAATCAACACAGCATGAAGATCGCCAACTGTCAGTTTGAGCTGTCTGAGACTTTCCAGTTAGTTTGCATATGCAAGAGGCTGCAAATGTCTGCTAATGAATTTTCTTGTTCATTTGTGTGTCTGCAGGGTACATATTGATGAAAAGAAGGTCTTCAGAGCTAGACCAAAGAGAAAGTTTTCCTCCATGTGGCGCAACAACTTTCCCTTTTTCCTCAGACTCGTAATAATGAGCGAACATTACTCACAATTGAACAATGAGGCCAAAAATATTCCTCCACGCCTACTCAACATACGTTCACAATCTGTTCCCAAACTTATACATCACAGTCCCTGCATGTAACAATGGCAGGATCCAAACTACAGACGGTTGTAATGATGAATCAGGCTTCATGTAGGACTATGTTATTCAAAGATGGTAATATAATTAGAAGTGATGACACACAGATCCAAGGAAAATCTGTGGCTCTGATTGAAATACACGCCTTGTGCATGAGGCGTGTATGGAAGGGGCTTTTTTCTTTCTCCTTGTGATTCCAAATAAATACTTCTAGAGAAACATCTTGTGTACTAATGAAGGGTTGATGATGACTTTAGCTGGATAAGCAAAAGACCAAACATGACATTAAAAGCAACTGCAGAAGTTGGATGAAGCAGACGTAAGAAAATAAAAGAGAATTTGTTACAAATTAATACAGATAAATACAAATGTCAGCTAAAGACTGTATCATACATGGACTTAGTGACAGTGACGTCACCTATCTATGTCTGAAGAGGAGTTTTTAACCATAAAGGGCCATATTGAAAACCAAAGGTTTAGAGGCAGGCCTTTAGCCTTTAGCAGCCACAGGGTGTCCACCTGTCAGTCAAGTCAGCCGTGCCTTGAATGGGCAAAACTCATAAGTTTAATAACTTAAAGTTTAACTAGTAATTGAAATACTCAACCCTGTATGGTGTGTGTCAGTCAAGACATGATCTGTTCAAACAACAGCTGTTTTTGAATCAGGCTGTAAACATGTTGATTAATGCTGTAAAACCTGGCTTGTTTGGCTTGGGGTGTATTTGAGTTTTGGGGCTCTAATTTCGTGGCGCAGTGCAGGGGGCGCAAACCTGGTGCACCCCGCGCAGTGTTAACTTCGTGCGGCCAACCGCTGTGCGCAGCCAATTTGACAATTTGGTAGACCGTCTACTCAGAGATGGGGAGGTGTCATGTTGGCGCAGTGACAATTTTGTGCCAAAAACATTGCAGAAACTGTGCTGAAAGCTCGCCAGCTCTAACCTGGTCTATTCTCGGTGCAAAGCAGAGCGCACCCTCCACAGCTATAATTTGGTGACAGGCGCACATGTGCGCACATGTCATCAAAGCCTCAAAGGCAGGTTTCCAGAGTGTCAGGCACATTTTAATGCAATAAACAATCACAGTAATCACTATTTAATATAACTGTCTGAACCAGCATATACATTTATATCTATATTTACTGTCCCGTCACATCTGATGTCAGATTAAAGCCGTTTGTCATAATGGAAAGTTAACCTGACGGCAGCTGGAAGTTTGATGCACATCTTACAATTAAACAATAAACAGCCTTAACATCTGATACTGAGTATATATCTGGCTTCTCTCATTTCATTTAATTAAAAGAAAAGAGGGAGAGAAAAGACGAAGAAAAAAAGAAACAAAATAAATGTATGTCACTCAGGATTTACCTGTGATTTCCCATATTTCTCTGTTTTAGTCTTTATTTTTAACATGGTCTAAAAAGACGGAGTACATTATTGTAAGGAGGATGAGGTGGAGACACCAGGAGAGTATACAGCATATCACCAAAGGTTCTGCTATTTGGCGATGACAAACCAGGAGTGCAGGTGGATCAAAAGTATTCTGAATGGATAAGCCAGCTGTGTAACTGTCTCTTCATTTTATACTCCTATTAATGACAAAGGAACAGTTTACATCTGTCCCGAGAGATGGCCCACACAGCGGGGCTCTTCGTGTCCTCCGATGTGCCCCGCTGTCCATTCTCCTGCTGCAGGGACAGTGGCTCTAACCGTCTTCACTATCGGGTCTTTCCAGCACACTTTCCGCGGTGTTGGGGATTAGTCAGACCAATCAGACGCTGCACCTCTGCCGCAGCGCATTGAAAGGCGAGGAGAGGCGCTCATTTGATTGGTGAAAACAGCGCTCAGCTGTGTTAAACCCACTCACGGCTTTTCTCCTCCCTCTCTACCATTTGGGCGGAGGGAGGCGTGGACGCGCAGCTCTGCGCTCATCTGCGCCTGGACTGCGCCTCTCTTGGCACTGCAGGAAACTTGCAAAGTGCGCCGGTCACGCCCTGTCCTCACGGTGAAGGCCGGCGCAGGGCAGGTGCGCCTGCGCTTGCGCCTGGTCTTCGAAATTAGAGCCCTTGGTGTTTCTACAGACAGCCTCAAGTGGACTCATGAAGAACTGCAGTTACTCCATTACATAGGCTCATTTTTCCCAGACCAGAGGTTGCTGTTTGATATAAACACTCTGACAAACAGAAAAAAAAAAAAAAAAAAGATAGAGCAAATAATTATAACGTAAAAAGATAAACATGTTGAAAAGACAGTTTTACCTTCTACAATTTTAGTCTCTGAAATAAAATCTCTAATGTTGAGGATGTGTGGTCCTCCTTTTTATAAAACAGAAAAATGAACAAACCATCAAATGTATTTGATGGTTTGTTCATTTTAAAACTTTAAACTGGATTCAATAACATGTAAAAAAAAAAAAAAAAAATCCCCCCTGGGGATCAATAAAGTTTAATCTCATCTTAACTTATTGTATCTTATCTTATCTTATCTTATCTTTTCTTATCTAATCCTAATGGGTTTTTTTTCTTCAACTGTGTTCCCCATTTATTTTGAAATCCTGGCTTCCAGTGTGTCCTTGTCCTTGAGTTTTCCTGCTGTTCCCATCTTTTCTCACACCCGTGTTTATTCACCCTCTTTGTATTAAGTGCTTGTTTCATTTTTTTGTTAGTTATTTGCATCACTTCACCCTGCATCAATTTGTCTCTGCCTCCTGTGATTAACCCTGTGGCTCTCTCCTCACAGTCGTGATTAATTTGTGCATTCCTTTGTCTGCACTCGGGTCCTTGTACATTTTTCTGTAATGCCAACCTTGACAGTACAAATTGACCAGAAAAGATCCAGCAGATTATTTTGTAAGTTTGGACCAAAATACATGCAAAAAAAATGTAGGTATGCTTCTGTCAGTGTTGGGGGTTCAAATATAGACTGTATAATACATGAATGTTGTCTCCATGGAGTCACTCATCCATTTCTGAATCAGAATTTCAAAGCAAATCATCAACATAACAGGGGCCATATCAGAAATGGGGCCAGTTTCTGAGCCCCCTCAAAACAGCTATACACTGAAAACCCGGATAAGATGAGTTTACTTGTAAAATTCTTGTAAACCGGTCGCATTAAAAAACTAAGCAATGAAATATGAAATAAGTTAATTTAACTCAACATCTTAAGTGGTTACCATTATTATGGAAAACCATTCTACTGATTGTCTTTAATCAAATAAACCTGATGCTAATGTGTTCAAAAAATATTAGGTAATGTTAAAAAACTGTTGCATATCAGTGTAAAACATAAATTGACCTTACTCGAAACTGAAAGATGTGATATCAATACATTTGCCTTATGAATTAAGTAAATGAAATAATGAAAAAATGAAGTAGAGCTGAACAACTAAATTGAATAACATTTTAAAGTACAGCTGGGTTGCATATCCACAGCTTTTCCTCCTCACTCATAGTTACAAACGCCGCCAGAACAAAAATCTGCTCTGATTTCATATCTTTAGTTACTATGAGTGAGGAGAGAAGGCAGTCGATATCAGACCCAGCTGTTGTACAGTGAAATATTGTTAAGGGCACAGGTTGTCTGAGCCTGATGGCACTGACTGGTGGTCTGTGCTCCATGGCTCCTGTACCTGTTGACTTTTGCAGTGTGTGCCCAATGGTTAATACATTAATGAATGATACTACGAGGTGTTTCATACTTAAGTGCGCTGTAAAAAATGTGATAAGTGAGTTTACTTAAAAGTCCAACTACTTCTTTTTTAGTTGTAGCAACACAGAATTTCAAGTTGATATGATCCACAAAAATACATTGGAAACTTTAACTTAAAAATATTGAGTTGCACCAACTTAAATAATTTGCTTCAATTGGTCACACCTAAATAAATTAAGTTATTTGAAATGAAATTAACAAGTTCATTTAACACAACTAAATATGTCAAATAAACAAAATATTTCAATTCTTCTCAAATCAACATTTTGTATCAGTCCAACTTAAAGTTTTCAGTTATTTCAAGTCAATAATCTGCAACCCCAAAAGGAAAACCGTGGATGAGGAGGGAACGCTGTGGATATGAGTCCCTGCTGCATATTAAGATACCACGCAGGGACAGTGTGTCTGTGCTCCATGGCATGGACCACCTGTCTGTGGTCCACTGTGCTAACTGGCTGTCTGTACTCCACAGCAAAGGCTGCCTGGCTGCGCTCCATGGCACAGTCTGCTTGTCCTGGCTGCCTGGTCGCCTGTGCGTCATGGCAGCGAGGAATCCAATCAAAATACTCTCTCAGTAATGGTAGTTTAAATATAACTCAGGACAAAACCCAGTTTGTCATTTCTGATCATAATCTTAGCCCATCAACACATCCTATTTATAAACATATAAAACATTAAACACGCTAAAGGAACACAGTCCATGCCACAGGGCACAGACAGCTGGTCCATGCCATGTGGAGCGCAGAAAGCCTGTGCTTTTGGCAGGTTAACATCTTAATGTACAGCAGGGTCTAATATCCGCTGCATTCCCTGCTCACTCACGGTTTGAAATGAGTCAATTCAAAGTAGAGATAAATTAAACTCAACTTGACTATTAGTCATATTCACTAACCTTTTTAGAGCAATTGTTTTCCTAGATTCTTTTAAGTAAGCTCAACTTGTCACATTTTTACAGTGCAATGAAGTATAAAAACACCTTGTCAGATTTTACTTTGAGGTTTTACAAATTATTGAGTTGAAACAACTGAAAACCTTAAGTTG